>NC_051180.1:56039054-56133736 GCF_013339695.2 Rhipicephalus sanguineus | reverse complement strand
TAATAATCTTGGCTGAGATTGCATTAGGTGTGCTTCACTATCTTTAACAAAGAAATAATTATTTTTCTCGATGGAGCGTGCCCTGCGCACGCCCAATTTTTTTTTCATGGCAGCTGCACCACAGTTTCGTGGCAGCACAAACAACACAGATGTTCGATGGAGATGGAGGAGGCTTGAAGAGACGAAAAAAATCTTCATACGGTTATGTCACTGCAGCCAACTCTTGTACGAGTAGACTTGCCTTCATCAAGACTGGCAACCTCAAGAATTAACAGTTGCTCCTTTATGAAGACAACTCCAAGTTTCAAAACGTTGGCTCTAGCGACATGTTCAAGATTACCAAGCTCAACAATACAAACTATTCGGACGTTCCATGTTCAAGGAATGCAAAACTAAATAATATGCATTGCACTGAAGTGCAGAAGGTACGTTTCTCACTCCTAAGCTAAAGGCCAGTATATGCTGTATATCAATAGACCTTATGCAAAATTGCTGCCATCTGTTGAGGTTGACGAAGCTAACGATTCGGCGCCATGTTGGAGGCTTGTGCCGAATTCTATTGCTGTCGCCGCTATCACTTCTTGCTTGTATCCGCTTTGGTAGTCGGCAATCAGGGCATAAAAATGTCAGGCAGACCTGTACATGTTACCGGCATTTCCTAGTTTTTACGTTGACGGTTATTACGTGTAAGAACCGCCTCACAGCGGAGAAGAAGGTACAAGTTTGACACTGCGAGTCACGTGCAGGCCTGTCGTCGTCGATAATGAAGCTCTGCGCTAGGTTACAAATTGGCCTGTCTGTTTTCAGTGTAGCGAATAAAGCGTTGTTAGCTATCTGAATATCATGCTTGTATAATGTAGGATGGTTGGGAAGAGGCTTTATTTAGCGCGGCTAGGCGCAGCGATGACGGTAAGAAAGTGCAGTTGACCCAATTGAAAGCATATTTCATGAGGGACAGCCTATGTCGAGCCGACGTAGTGTCCATCTAATTTAAATAAAACGTTGTCCTCTTTTTATCTTTGAAATAATATTATTTCGCTGTTGTAGTCATCCGACCTATGTTATGTACAGAATTACCGTGCGATTAAAATGCAGAAAATTGCGCATCTCATGCACGTGGAAAGTGAACATGAAAAGTGTAGTGTCTCCTAGAAGTAGATGCCGATCAGCTGGTATTTTATTGAATATCCTTCCGATATCCTATATAACAGGAAACGCCAAGAATATTCGTGTTCACATTGTCGCTTTAGGGGCCTACTGGTGCTTTACAATTTAAACCCGTTGCGGCAAGGCAGTTTTGCTTCGCCGACTGAAACCGCCTCAGCGCGTAACCAGTGGTAGCGCACCCACGGTAGAATGTAGCACATTTCCCGGAACAGCATTTTATTTAGTTTCATAAGAAAAGTGCCACGCACTTGAAGCACCTGTTAACATTTCATAGCACACTGGAGTGTATAGAGGATTTTTCCGAAGGGGGGATCAGCTTTTGGGAGAACCTGATTTGCTCTTCCTGGGGTATAAGTTAAACAAAAAAAAGTAAGGGGTGGGGCGGTCAGGACATCCGGGCAACCCGTCTGAACCTGGCAGTGATACCACATGAAATGCTTGAAAAATACGCATAGTGAAGAAATACGCACGCAAAGCATCCCACCAGACGCTACCTTGTTAAACTCCACCATCGAAAACAAACTACAAACAACACGCTCCAGCACAATCGGTCCGTCCGCTGCAAATCAATGACGCGCACGAGCTATCTGTCTAACATGTAACTGTTATCGCAATTTAATAAACAAGCTAATATCAACAGCAGCGCAGGCATGCGCGAGTAGCTGCGATGCAGCTTTGAAGCTCGTACACGAAGCGGGTTTGTGCCTGCAGCAAGCACACGGTGCGAAAACTTTCTTGTTCTGGCATGACATGAAAGAGTGTTCTCTGATGAGTGCCGATGCTGTCACATACCACATATATTAACGGCGAACGGAAACACGGCGTTAGTCGTAAGCAGTAACCGAAGCAACGGAACGATCTGCTGATTCTCGTCGGCCACGAGGAAATGTACTAACATGGAGGCTTGGTTCCTGCAAACCTTCTTTCAGCATCCCAATTTCCTCAATCTCAGCAACACAGCACTCGAAAATATGTTGGCATTTTCGTTCTTATCAGCCGCCACACGTTGATATGTACGCTCCTTGTCTACATGCGGAGCGCGCTTAGCCTTCAACATGGCGGAAATGCACACAGCGGCCGCTAGATGGCAGCAGATTTTGCATAAGGTCTATAGGTGCTATGTGTCCAAACTGTCGCAATCTAGTGATGAAAAGAAATGCCTACCACTCATTATGGCTTGCCCGGGCTTGCAGGAAGTATGCTCCTATCTTGTACTGCAATCTGTCCTCTGTGTCGGTGCCATGAACAGCTCTCATCGCTGATACATGCATAATAGATACCACAAGGAAATGTTGATTTTCACTCAAGACAAACCCAACCACACACAGATAGTGAGTACCAAACATGTCCTCAGGCAAGTCTATATTCATATATTAAAGAGATCGATCCTTGAATGAAGGGATCAGGGTGCAATAAGAACAGGTATTAGTGGACCAGCCACTTGCAGACTATTGAAAGAGTGCCATTGCGTGTTCAACATTCACGCATGTACACAGTAAGCAATCAGTCATGGGCACGTTACCAGTAAAATGTAACAGTGTTACAGTTACCTAAGCCAAAAAAGTGGGATAGGTTTCAAACAGGAGAAAGTGCCTCAGACAGGCTGGCCGACGTTTCCATAGGGGGACCTATCTTTATCGAAGGCACCTTGTCATCCTTGGCGTGTTAGTTTTAAAGGGTTAGTGTTGACGTCATGTCTAGCGGTGGTGCTTGTCGCTGTTGGTAATTGCTGCCTGGAAAGAGAAAACTAGAGAGGAGTGTAGCCCTTGCCACATCATTTCAAGAAAGTTTGCAACGGCGCTCAGGCCTCTCATCTCAGAAGTAAGGGGAGCTGCAAAGAAGGAAAAAAAAAAGCAAGAAAAAGGAGAGAAAAAAGAAAAATAATGGAAAAAGGGGGGGGGGGGGGGGTCTACTGAGCGAGAGCCGTCAAAGGCAAAAAAAAAAGAGTGGAGTATGAAAGCCACTTGGAAAGGCTGCAGAAGGGCGGCACGTCTAGCTCTCACAAAGGGCTGCAGAAGATGGTGGGTAAGGCAACTACAGGCGGGGAAAGCGGGCGGCGTACTTTTAAAAGCCCACATGTGGAATTTAAGTGATATTGAGAGGGGTGTCTGAAAAACACGTGCTTGATGGGTGAAGTCATTGGCTCTGTTAAAGTAACTGTTACAGTTACAGTTACAGAGTTTCCAAAAGTAACCTGTTACAGTTACACTTACTGTGACAAGTAACGTCGTTACTTTGTTGCAGTTACTGTGACGAAGTAACGTCGCTACTTTTCCGTTACTGTATAAAATAAATAATAGATTACAAACCAAACGATAGAATTCATTTATTAAATATGTATGAAGGCATGCGGGCAGTCAAAATTGCACGTGGTAAAACCCTAGACGAAGTAAACCTAATAGGGGGCCAAACACAAGCATTTGTTGTGTACACCTCATTTTGTTGCATCAATTTTGTTGTTCATGCACCGTTGGTAAAAAAGGGAATTTATTTGCAAATAATAATAACAAATGTACTCTGATACTCAAAATGGAAAATGTGGTTGATGCACTAGAACGACAGCAGTATCATAGGATGTTTATTAACGACACCCAGAAGCGCATGCAAATAGCAACGGAGAGTGTGTGACGAATGAAGACGACGTCCATTGTGTCTGTTCCATATATATGTTCAAGGTGTATCAGACCCTGTTCGGTTAGCTTTGCATCCGCTGGGCATACAAACCGTTTCTAAGTCCCGTTATACTCTGGGGCATGTGTTCGCGAAACCCAAAGATTGCACACCTGCAGACGATCAGAGTAGGGTGATATACAAGCCCGATGCGGGCATTGCGACGCGACTTGCATCGGCGAAATGGGAAGGAAAGAATCAACGAGGCTTAAAGAAGGCAAACGGGATGTTGTTAAAGCAACTCATGCAACGCATTCTAAGACTGAGCTTGTTTAACACTTCCGGAGAAGAGGGCATAGCTTTGACGTAAACACTGTGACGATGCTGGCTCGTGAACGAAGGTGAGGGGAAGGAACTCCTGGAATCGCGGTTCATTCGCCGCGACGCGTCGGCTTGCAATATAGTTACTGTATATGGCACCTTTAGGAGCCATGTCGTAGCATATATAGTAACTATAGTCGGATACAACTTAAGAAGTCAGGAGAGACTAAAGAAAAGAAATAGTCCCGCTCATGCACGCGCCGATGTTCTCCAAAGGCGAAGCCACCGCCATCCCGCTCATGATGTCCGTCCCGAGTGCGCGCCCATTGGTGCAGGCTTGTGTTCATCTGCCTTTGAGGAGAAAATGCCGCTGACTTCCAAAGTTGTATCCGACTATAACATGCAACAACCACATTCCCCTACTGGTTTACACGGACATATGGGACACTGGTCGATCTCCGCAAATTTTTTTCTTTCTTTCTTTTTCTTTTTCTCGTTGCCAGTGTATACTGAGGATGTCACATGCATAGGAGGCAAAACGTCCATGTGATTTCGTTAATAATTGTTGTATTAAGTTGGAGTAAACCTTTTACAATTAGTTTCAAAGAGGTTTTGAAAAATTACTTAGTTCACAGTATTTGTGCCTCTCAACCGTTTCGCGCTCTGCTGCTTTCTAGCCGTCAGTCAAACACGATTATTGCGCAGCCTCGGACGAAGGAGAATATAAACTTGGCGTCGTGATGTTCCACCGGTACACCAAGAACCGAGCTAGAAGCTCAAGTGACAAAAAGGATATATATACGCCGGAAAAAAAAAAACTACTTGAATTTAGCAAGTTGTTCAGTTCCAACATGACTGACTTACGACATGAAGTTTACAAGTAAACTTAAGTTGTGTTAAAGACTGACTGCTGACCTCGGTCTTCTGCAGGGTAGATAATTCTCTAAGCGACCTCCACCCCTAAATTGGTAGGGGAGCCGTGCTGTGGAAAGATGAAAGGCGGAGAGGATATGGGAAAGTAACTGTAACGGTATTTCCCATTACAGTTACTCTGTAAAAAAGTAACAGTGTTACCGTTACAAGTTCCTATAAATTAAAAGTAACTAGTTACAGTTACAAGTTACCGAAAAAAGTAACTAGTTACCGGTAACGCGTTACTAGTAACTAGTTATTGCCCAAGACTGTAAGGAATACCCGAAATATGCACATAGCCCTATGGGCGATCCACATGAAAATAACGATATGCACACTTTTATCGAAATATAAAAAAAATGAAAGAGTGTGCGTGGTCCATGTGCACTTGGTGTGAGGTGGGAATGAGCCATGCATATTGTATTGCATCATGAATGTAAGCCATTCAGGGAACAAACTTTTGGTTCTCTAAAGCGAATTCCCGTGTAGTTTGTCTTGTAGAGTTGAGCTGTCAATTTGATTTCATTTTAAGTTATGTAAGGCCTTCACAAAACCGATAATATTTTCCAACTTTCTGTGAACTTCTGGAAACATATATGAGAATTGAGATCTTTTTCTTTTAATTTATGACCTTACAAAGCTCAATAAACCCTAAATCACTGCATACTAAACCTTGGTTATGCATTTAAGTAAGAGAGCAATATTGGTGCTATGCTAAGTAAAAAAAAAGCGTGAAAATACAATAACTTAAAGCACCACACAATAAAGCAACATTCTCGCAACATGAGCACAATCTAAGTTATTTGTGATAGAGAACCTCGTGTGCTTAAAGATGCTAAGAAAAAATATATAATGGCAGAACACGAGCTCACGCATATTTTCTCAAACACACAATATTGAAACAAAGAGTAGCATGTGTTAGCTTAATTAACCTAATTGAATTGACATATTCGTCTGCTAACACTATTTGATATAAACATGTGCTTCTTCACATTAAGTACGCATTTGTTGGAGTGTGCACTTAGTACCAGTACGTAACGTAATTCACTCAAATACATTACTTCGAGTGAGCTCCTTTAAAACATTTATGAGGCAGCTAGGTTAAAATCCTAACCACAAAACAACTGCATGGATTTCTGGCGAAAAGCTCGGGGACGCAACCACGAAAACATATCCATCATCGTGTGCGCGTGTCAGGGCTGTGTGTTTTGCTATCACGTCAGGGGCGTAGCCAGAAATTTTTTTCGGGGGGGGGGGGTCAACCATACTTTATGTATGTTCGTGCGTTTGTATGTGTGCGTGCCTATATACGCAAGCAAAACTGAAAAATTTCGGGGGGGGGGGGGGTTGAACCCCCCCAACACCCCCTTGGCTACGCCCCTGTATCACGTCCCCAGTCTTGTGATAATTTTGCGTGTTATTGCCGAGTTTGGTGAACTCTCGCATCACCACAGTGAAAACATTATGGGACGACCCCATGTGTTTAAAAGCACACACTTTCTAACGGCGACAAGGGATTCTAGAAACACTCTCAAGCGATGATCTCGTACAGTAAACAGTCAAGGAATAACAGCACAACGACACGAGGCCTGCATGATCGAAGCATAAGATTGCGTAGCGCAATGCGCATCCTTCAAACATGTCATTTATGGTGGTGTATATAAGAGCACCCAAAGCACAAAACATACCTGCCTATCGGGTATCTGTTGATCATCCTCGCTGTGCCAACACGACGGTTCCTGCAAACAGTTGTCATGCAATGAAGTAACAAAGTTACGTAGTTCAGCGACCTTCTTCAACTTACCCAAGTTTGGCACAGTCGCTCGTCAAAAGGCTCAAGCTTCCGCTCCTGTGGAACCGCGGTCGCCGCTTGTCAAAACACTCGGACGCGGATTGTCTTCGGAAGTACACTCGATCACTCGATCAACGTGAGTAATCGATGAACGAAGCAAGAAAGCACTTTTGAGCGCGGACACAAAGCTGTGCGTCCCGTGAGGCTGTGTTGAGTGGCAACGAACAACGACCATCATCCGCCACTGGATCAAGGCAGGAGAACGCCCCAACACGCGGAAAATGCCCAGTCGACGAATGTCGCGTACGATAAGCACGCAATAAACGCACACAATACACGATAAACATGTAAGCGCGGCACACACATGTGTTCACGGTACAGTGTGTTCACGGGAAGCTGGTGGTGCGCCGGCAGTACGAGACCTGTTGCAACTGTTAGTTTACAGTCTAAACCAAAAAGAATGTAGGTGGCAGCAGTGTCGTGATATGCTACAGGCCATAATTTTTATTAAAAATAAAACGTATTTGTGGCTTTTCACACAGGCAAAGGTCAGGGAGGCGGGGCTCTGTATATAAGCGTTGCGTCCGCCTTTCGCGTCGGGCCTCATATAAGCGTTGCGTCCGCTCGAGCCATTTCCGCCTCGGGCTCCATATAAGCGTTGCGACCGCTCGCGGCCGCATATAGCGGGCCCAATCCGCCACCGCAGAATTTGTCACGCTTAATGGCGATTGAAGGGCCGCTTATATGCAGTACGTTGCGGTGGAATAAAAATGGGCCGTTTATGTGCCGGACGTTATACGGTACTTGAATAAGAGTGTAGAAATAAACAAATCCCGTAATGCATACGGCTGTCAATAGGCTGTTGTGGATCGCTTAACGTCTCTTTATTTCCGTATCGAGGCCTCTGCGATCAGCTCCGAAGCGCGCAGCCGGAACTAATCGCGGAGCCCTAGCACGAGACGCGCTGACTTACACATATTCCTGGCCGAAATTCTTGCATAGCTTCCTCAGCGTTGCACCTCGTGTATGGAACGGAGTATAGAGACATTAATAGGGACAATATTATTTGCTTTTCGGACATTTTATTTGATAGTATTGTGGTGTTCCTTGAATTGTCTGTTCAGTGCAACGCATCATTTATGTCGTGACGTTACTCTGAAAACGTTGTTTGAAATGTTTTGTTTTATTTTTTGTTGTGGTGCTACAGCGACAAAGTTGCGAGTTGTGTGTTCGATCTCTTCAAGAGCTTAGGAGTAGCCGGCGCCTTATTTGTGTGCCAACATCGCCTCATATCATATCAAAGAAGAAGACTACCGCTTATGATGGAATCAGCCGTCGTTTGTTCTAAAGCAGCTGTTATCGCAAGCAACAACAGTTCTTGAACTTTACAGTATACTGGTTCAGCTTTGTTTGCCGCCACGTTCATAAAGGTAATGGATTCAAACAAAGTCGCCACAGTCGCGCAGCATCAATCCCTGCATGCTTTGGCGTTATTTCTCATTAGAGGTTATTTCGAATGAAGCTATGACATAACAAAAATGTTGGTGACGACTTATGTGTCGCACTAGTTCTCACGATGATGCTAAATTATATTGTGTTAGACAAAATTATGGCGCGTTCATTGCCGCTGTTCCGACTATTAATGGATTTCCTGGACCACAACACCACACTTTTAGAAAATAAGTGGATGAGTATACGTTTTTCACAAACATTTATGTTCCATGAATGCAACAACGCACCGCTTACAGAGCATTAATCAGTGATAATTGCTGTTTCCACGTTGACAGATTTATAGTGGCTCGTTTTTTACGCTATTTCGTGGAATACTTCTAGATCCTGCGTTTGTTCTTTAGAGGAGGAGGAGGAATAAACTTTATTAAGAACCAGCAATTTAAATGCCTTGGCCTCCCGCGTGGGGACGTCGAGGTCTTGCCTCTTCGTCGCCTCGCGGTCTTGCTGGATGGCCCATAGCTGATCGTCGAGGTGTTGAGCTGCGCAGGGCAGCGCACCATCTCGACGAGAAGTTCTCGGTGTTAACATTCTGGTACTGAACGTGGCATTCCCACAGCATGTGAGGGAGCGATGCTATGTGTGTCCGGCATAGAAATGTTTCTTTTTTGGAGAGACATGTAACACTTCACAAAATTAATCTGAGAAGTCTTAATGTATTCCATCGTTTGATTGTTTTCTGTGGTGCTCGCAGCGAAGTTAATACCGCTGAAACCAAGCAGCGAACTGGAATAACACCAAAACGAGCGCACTATAGGCACCACCAGGACAGTTTCCCTGTCAGAGACGAGCCGATTAATCACAATTCAGTTGTCTTCATACGCATTCAGTGATATACGTGAAAGGTAAGAAGTGCTTCCACCTAACCGTAATATATGATCCTCGCTGGCAACCCAACATTGAAGCCGCAGGAGCATATTCGCGCACACTCACATAAGCCTCTTCCGTTGTTGGTGAACAAGATAAAAACGAAACACTGGCGGTGTATGTGGACTGAGGTGTGAAATGTCTTCGGAAGTTACGCAAGCGCGTTCCACACCACTAGTGTACGCTCTTGCCCAATGCATCAACTTACTTTCCCAAAACATATATGGAAAGCTAATATATATCACACTTCGGAGATGTTAGCCTGGTCTGTCGCCACGCTTACTACTTCACGTGTCGGGTGATGACTATTGTACATACAATGATCACATATACACACAGATGATACGTGCAGTAACGCGCCCCTATATATACGCGAAAAAGTAAGTCATAATGTTTGCGTAGTGCAAGAGTGCTTTAGTGCTGCGTATCGCACAGGCGGTGCTTTGCCGTACGCCAAGGAGGTGCCGCGGCTTCAAATTTAAGCCGCGTTGCAAACACACGACTGTCTGCAAAATCCGCCCCCCCCCCCCTTTCCCCTCCCCCGACTAATACCGGGAACCAGGGTGTCGGAACGGAACGAAAACTGAAAACGAAAAACAAGAAAAACGATATTTTTGACCGGAACGAAAACGTAACCGAAACTTTACCTATTATTTCGTTCCCGGGTGAAACCGAAATTTTTTTAATCGTTTTTCGGTTCATGAGAAATCTTCGCACTCCGGAACAACTGAGCTCATGCAATGTGAGCATATCTCAGGCAGGAATTTCAAAGCAAAGATATGTTCAAAATGTGCGAAAAACGAAAACAGTGGCAACCAGAGATGTTTATATTAACGCAAGTGGACTTGCGCGCTTGTAATGCAGGCCAAAGTGGAGAGGGAATTGTCGGCGCTGAAGTTTGTTACAGCGAAAGCTGTTATGAGATCACAACAGCTGATTTTGGCGCCATAGTTGCCCGTCGCCGCCGCTGTCTGTGTCCGCTATCACGTGATATAAGAAAACATTAAATGAGAAACAAATTTCTGTGATCGGATGGGATTTTAACCAGGGTTGCCAATGGTGGCTACTTTTCGCCAAATTGGCGAATTTGAGAGGCCCGTGGCGACCTAAAATTATGAATGGCGACACGGCGAATTTTTGGCGATTTTCAGCTTAGGTCTCCACTGAGTTATGCATCCTAAGCTCAGTGCCTTCCCAACGAATGAGCGGCACTATTCTCTGTATTTTTCTGGGTTTTGAGGTGCACATTACGCGCCGTTCTGTATGTCCGTCCTGTAACTCGTGTGTATCTCCTCAATTCATCTAGATTCATCTATATGCTTCAGAGCTTCGCTAAAGTTTCGCTTCTGCAGGGGCTAGATGACGGGTTGGTCGTGTGTTCCGGCCATTTGTTCCGCCAAAGCTCCAACTATTCTGAATAGCTTGGCGACCTATTCACCGCTGCAGTATCCCCTAATCGAGCTCGTATAGCGAAGATGGGCGGATACGCGGGTGTTCGTGCAATAAAAAATTATTTATTCAGGCATTTTCTACTGTTCTCGGTGAGCATGTGCAATGAAAACAATTGCTATAAAACATTTTACAATGTCTACCTGTCCAATTATAACGCACTGGAATGACGCGGGTAGATATAAGTGATTATATATGAAAGGGACAGTGGCGTCCGGTATCATATTAGTTCACACTGAAAGGTATAAGACTCACTAATGAACGATACCTGTAAGAATTCTGTCTTACTACTTTCAATAAACCTGTTAATCCTTTTTTTTCATATGAGGGGATGTAAAGCTGTCTACAAACAACGCCTTCGCGGCTTTCGCCCAAGGTTTACCACACTTTTACCTTTGAAACGAGCTGACAGGGATGGAAGGATATCATGAGCGTTTTATCCTTTCATACTAGCGCCTCCGCGCACATCTTGCGGCTAGTCGGAGAACCAGGTGCACCAAGCACTCCCATGGTGAAGGGGCGATGCGCCTGGCATTGAGAAATGTCAAGATACTTTAAGGGCTTTGAATGGCACTGTATTCTACGGGGCTATACATCAGTGAAAATTCCTATTACTAGGATATGCCGCACACATCTAGAATGGCGACTTTTTTGGCGAAATTTCTAAAAAAAATGGCGACTTTTGGCGACTTTCTGCTCGTTGTTTGGCGACATTTACTCGAAAGTCAGTGGCAACGCTGATTTTAACCCGCCGCTCTGCGTGGCAGTCGGGTCTTCTACCACAGTAACACGCTGGTGCTTGTAACTCCTTCGCAAAAATACTCTATACAGGCGTCATGTCGGGCAAGGAATCGTATTAACATATGTAATATAGCGTGGCAGAAGAGTAAAATAACAACCAGTCATCACACAATGCTAATAGTGCAAAGGGTCTGTGGTTTAATGCTTCCCACCAGTGTTGCGCAAATACCCCACCAGAATTGGAATGACTCCGGAATCATTCCACATTTTCGCGACCCCGGAATGGAATGGGGACAACGCTTGGAGGAATAAAATGGGAATGTTATTAAGCCCCTTTTGCACGGAATGGAATGGAATTACGTCTTTTTCCGAAAATAGAGCACGTTTTCAAACATTAGGAAGTCAGAGCCTCGAAATTAACAATAAAGCAGCATTTTTAAAATGGCTCGGCTGATTACAAGCACGGTACATTTATAAGCAACGCGCCTACTACAAACCGAGGCATAAGTTAGAGTACAAAAAAATGGATTATCCCTGCGGACAAGGTGTCGGAACGAAATGTTTTTCGTTTCGGTTTTAGTTTCGTTCCACCGCAAAAAGTGTCGTTCCGTTTCTGTTCCGGAACGAACAAAAAAACGTTCCATAACGGTTCGTAACGGTTTTTTTTCTTTTGTATGAAAAAAAAAGTATGAAAAAGCTAACGCAATCATAAAAAACATTGTATTCGTGATGTAGCTACTTGCTCTTCTCTTAAGAAAGTGGGACAAGGGTAAAACACGTTTTTCAGAGGAGCGGACGTAAGTGTACCACGTATTCCTACCAACTAGCACAAACCAGTATTCATTTCAAAGTCATGGTATTTATTTTCTCACGAGACAAATACGAATTTTTTTAGTTGGCTTAATGCTTTGTGTCAAGGGACTGAGCACGATATCCGAAGCAGCACGTCATTGAATGTACTCTCTGATGTGCGAGACCGCTGTTCTGATAAAATGATTGCCATGCCTGCGCGGAACACGCAGCACAGTCACAGCGAAAGCTAGAAGAGCGGACTTTGTAGAGCCCGTTGTTATCTCTTGGGGCAACTAATACAAGTAAACATGCAAGGTACCCACTACGCCATAAATTGTCGCAATTTTTCTGAAGTAGCGAAGTTCCCACTATGCCATTTTTCGTCATTCTTCGGAGAATCGCGGTACCCGCTACACATCTGTAAGGCATTATTTGCACTTTGTGCTGTGGCTGATAATGAAGAATGATTGCTGAGCACTTTGCAGTGGGTGGGAAGGAGTGTTGCGGAATGGGCGCCTCCATTCCATTCCAATTCCATTCCGGGGAATTAGAATTTGCGTCATTCGAATTCAGGAGTGGCAACTCCGCAACACTGGTGGGAAGCATTAAACCACACACTCTTTGCGCTATTAGCATTGTGTGATGACTGGTTGTTATTTTACTCTTCTACAACGCTATATTACATATGTTGACGCGATTCCTTGCCCGACATGACGCCTGTGTAGGGTATTTTTGCGATGGAGTTACAAGCAGCAGCGTGACATTGTGGTGGAAAATGCGACTGCCACGCAGAGGGCGCGGATCCTAGAAATTTGTTTCTCATGAAATTTTTTCTTACATCACGCGATAGCGGTCACGTACACCGGCGGCGGTGGACAACTATGGCGCCAAAATCGGCTGTTGTGATCTCATAACAGCTTTCGCTGTAACAAACTTCAGTGCCGACAATGCCCTCTCCACTTTGGCCTGCTTGACAGGCGCGCAAAAGTCCACTTGCGTTAATATAAACATCTCTGGTTGCCACTGTTTTCGTTTTTCGCACAATTTCAACATATCTTTGCTCTGGAATTTCCGTCTGAGGTACGCGCTAATATTATACCCTGAGATATGCTTACATTGCATGAGCTCAGTTGTTCCGAACTGCGAAATTTTCTCGTAAACTGAAAAACGATTGGAAAAATTTCGGTTTCACTCCGGAACGAAATAATAAATAAAGTTTCCGTTACGTTTTTGTACCGGTCAAAAATATCGTTTTTTTTTTTCGTTTTTCGTTTTCGGTTTTCGTTCCGTTCCGACACTGCGTGCGGATACCGAAGGAAGAAACAAATTGCCCCTGCGCGTTGGTTTCCATTGATACCCCCACACAAAAGTGGCGAATATTCTATGCAAAGCCTGATTTTTATCTCACGAGCAGTTTAGTACCTGACACACGTAAATAACCTTTGCGAGAACGAAGACATTGCATACCTCCGCACAGGCGAACACAGAAAGTTCTCCTCACCCCATCCATGCTTGCGAGGCGCGCTTCACAAGCGTGAGTGCTGTAGAGCAGTGCGGCCCAGTGTTTCGTATTCGATGCAAAGACACAAGGTGTCCTAGCGGTGCACTGTTACAACTAATACCAGCAGATCTAGGGGGTTTTGTTCCCCATTAACCAAGTCTTAGATTTCTACATATTCACGACCGCTCCAGACGCGCGGCAAAACTGCTTAGTCTTGAATACTACTTTTGTATAAAAATACGCTATGTCGTCATTTTAGCACTAACACGTTTAAGCTTAAACAATATTAAAACACCACCTTTACTTCAACATGCTGACCATGCAAATACTATAGGTAGCGGGACAACTGCTCCTATATGGGAATTAGTAAGGTGGTTGTACTGCACGAGATATGTCGCCAAGCTACGATCCCTTGACCTTGGTAAAGTGTTTTGCGTACTTTTGCAGATCCTAATGCATCTGATGACATCAGCTTTACGGGGCGTTCATTATTAACTCGATAAACCTATCAAGGTGCATTTCCTACGTTGAAGAATTGCAGGAATGGAATTGAGCTGGCCGGCCGTTCCCCGAATGGGCTAAGTCTTTTCATTCCGAGGAATTGAATTCCCCGGAATGGAATTGGAATGGAATGGAGGCGCCCATTCCGCAACAATGCTTCCCACCCACTGCAAAGTGCTCAGCCATAATTCTTCATCATCATCAGCCACAGCACAAACTACACATAATGACTTACACGTGTGTAGCGGGTACCACGATTCTCCGAGGAAGGACAAAAATGGCATAGTGGGAACGTTGCTACTTCTGAAAAATTGCAATGATTTATGACGTAGTGGGTACCTTGCATGTGTACTTGTATTAGTTGCCCCAAGAGACTCTACAACGGGCTCTACAAAGTGCGCTCTTCCAGCTTTCGCTGTGACTTTGCTGCGTGTTCCGCACAGGCCTGGCGATCTTTTTATCAGAACAGCGGTCTCGCACATGAGAGAGTACACTCAATTACGTGCTGCATCTGAGATCGTGCCCACTCCCTTGACACAAAGCACTGAGCCAACTAAAAAATTCATATTTGTCTTTTGAGAAAATAAATAATATGACTTTGAAATTAATGCTGGTTTCTGCTAGCTGGTAGGAATTCGTGGTACAGTTACGTCCGCTCCTCTGAAGAACGTGTTTTACCATTATCGCACTTTCTTACTAGGAGGGCAAGTACCTAACTACATCATAAATCCAATGTGTTTTATGATTTCCTGAACTTCAAATTTTTGCATTAAAAAAACCCTTACGAACCGTTACGGAACAGTTTTCTTTCGTTCCGGAGCAGAAACGGAACTTTTTGCGGCGGAACGAAACTAAAACCGAAACGAAAAACATTTCGTTCCGACACCCTGCCGGGAACATTCACCCAGCACGTTTTATAAGTCCTCCCGAGTATTACAAGTTGTGCACATCGGAGAGTCCGAATTATGCTTGAAGTAGTTTGCGTAGACGTTCCGCGTCCGTATGTAGACGAAAATGGAGATGCAGAGATCGCGCCGCTGGCGGAGCGCGCTCACGCTGGAGGAAAGGCGAGAGGGAAAGGCATGAAGTTTCATACAGTTACCTAGAGGCAAAACTGGCGCTGCGACGCCGTTGTATGCTTGGGAATGCTGTGAGATTGTCAGATTCAGAATGGCATCGTTCGCAAAAAGCCCGGACATCTCCAAGATGCGTCTGCCTAGCAGCGCTCCTTGCGTCACAATGTCAGACGTTGTACAGTAGAAGCACGTAATGAACTGGTTTTTTTTCTTTTTCAGCGATGTTTAGCCCCTCAGGTAAACATTTGAATATCTGGTCTGAGGCTTATTGTGTTAGGTTTTCTTTTTGTGTGAACGCTCCTTCATTTCGCAGTTAACATTTGCAAGAGGCCAGGTAGTGCACAAAGAAATCAGCGAAACAAATTTGCGTCCTCGTTTGTTTTATATTTTACTCGCATATGGTGCCTCATATCCGCTTCATCGGACAGCGAATAGGAAATTATTATTATACCGACCTATCGCATCAGTGTCAGCAAAAATGTCTATAGAAAAGTGGCGTGATACATTAAAACAAGACGGCGTTAAATTACAGGCAATAACCAAAGCGGCGCTATGTTCAAGCGAGTGATGCTCTGTTCAAGCGGGTAATGCGAAGCGTTCAAGTTTCGCTCACTTTTATTCTAGGCGTACATCTACTGGATTAAGTTCATATTCTACTGAAATAAAATCTACCATGTTAAACATGTCACTTTAAAGTCTACAAATGAAATTTAAAAATAAAGAGAGATGAAGAAGGGACAGAATATTACCTGTGTTCAGGGGGATTGTAAAAAAAAAGAAAATAGGAGCAGTCATCACACAGCACTCGTTCAGCACCCTTCCATTGACCTCCAGTTCAATTTTTTTATGAAAGTAAACAGACTCAACACGTTTCGGCACCAGCGCTGCGCTTTATGTTTATTTACCTGTTCAACGAAACATTCTCTTTTCCAAGCACTACAGGCATCTTTCCGCAAATTTTAGTAAACACAAAAAAGGCAATTTTCGCAGAATATCTCGTTTCCCACACTCCCTTCTCTTCATTCCCCGTAACCTCTTCTAGCATCTACTGGATTCCCCCTTCGTCTTCCCTAATCAACGAGCAACCACCGCGGATCCTTTACAAAACGGCGTCAGGCGAAAAGAACGGGAAAATCTCATTTCGGGCCCTTGGACGATCAGGGGGCTATCGGCAGTCCGTTATTCTCTCATCTAACTGCCCCTGGAACACAGCCCTACACGTGGTACTCCTTCCTTCTCTTCCTCATATTCGGGTTTCATTCACACTCATTCCCCTTCCCTCGAGCTCGTCGCGTCCACCTCATCACTTTTTCTTCCTCGAACATCCTGTGTGAGGTTCGCACTCGGGGGAGCATATCGCACCATTGTCCGGCCACGGGCCCCGCGTGGCGTGGCCCGGATTCTATAACGGCCTCTGGCGCAATTTATCTTCCTCAAAGGACGGCCCATTCTTGCGAGGGGCGCCTCGGGCCTTTCCCCCACTCTTCATCACAGCCTTTACGGGTGTACCGGAGCTTGTCACCAGGGTGGAGCGATCTGTCCACGCCATCCTCCCACCGTTCTCGCTAGTGCGCTCGCTTTGTGCGCTCGCGCCAACGCTTACGCCTACGTTGCCCTTATGGGATCTGTGAATGTGTGTCCTCCTCTCCGCCGGAAAAATCTCGGGGACACCTTTCCGCGCCTCTCTGATGAGCCCTCTCCTTCTATCTCTCTTATTCGCTGTGTATGCATTTACATTTTGTCCCAGTGGGCATACTCCAGCACTTATCGAAAAGGGATCTACTTTCCGTAATTTCAAACACGTATGAAGAGCGTCCACAATTCCGACAGCGTGCCTAATAGCTTTCGTCACACCCGCCTAGCCTAATTCATTGTCGTGCGGCACGCGCGGCATACTATATCGTTTATGCAACGCCCACCACCCATTGGCTCCGCCACTGAGTGTCTATCGCTCTCAGAGTAACAGTTCCGATGTTTGAGGAAAAATTAGATCGTAGCACGCGATGCTGATTAATATAGCTGGGAGTCAATAGTGTGCCCTCGAGCCGGCATTTTCGCTGTTCAGGGAAGCTGGTTACTTTGATTCGATCACATGCGCAGGCGGCTGACTGGAATGAAAATTGGTTCTTTGAACATGCAGGCATCTTTGAACTGTATTGGTTTCGGACGGATCTTTTCAGCTTTCGTTCCTTGTTTTATTTATTTATTTATTTATTTATTTATTTATTTATTTATTTATTTATTTATTAAAAGCGAAGCATTTCTTAGCGAACTTCTGCGACTTTGAGCGTATCTATCTATCTATCTAGCCGCCCACGACCTAGTGCTCTCCTGGCCGTTTCGTTAATCGGATGATACCAAAATTGGTGCGGCATAACATGACCTTGTTACGAACATAAATGTGAGGCCATAACATGAAAATCATGACATGCATTTCATCAACAGCCTGATTTACATTCCGCGGCCTTGGGGCTCTTGCGGCCGTTCCGTTAATTATATATACCAAAATTGTTATAACGTGACAAGAGTTCAGGACGAACATAATGGCAGGTCCTAACGTGCAAATAATGACAGGCATGTCATGTGCAGCATGATTTACATGACATGGTCTCAAGGCGCTCGCGGCCGTTTAAATGAATGAATATATACGAAAACTGGCATGACGAGACATGTGTGTATGGCGAACATAACTGACACGTGGTAACATGAAAATTATGACATGCATGTCATATACGACATGATTTACATGCCGTGCTCATGGCGCACTCGTGGCCGTTTCGCTTGCTTGATATGCACCAAAATTGGTATTGTGCGATGTGACTGTATGAAGAACATGAATAACAGTTGGTAACATGAAAACCTTGACGTGCATGTCATGGATGTCATGATTTACATGCCACGCTCATGATGCATTCGCGGCCGTTTCACTAGTTTCATCACGCACTATAGTGCATGATGAACATGAATGACGTTTCGTTGACATGGCATATACCAGATTGTGTATGCATGCCTGTATGGCAAACGTGCGATATATGGTGAACTAGGTGCCATGGCATGAATGATTTCGTTTGGCTCAAAGACAAACAAGGCGATGTATGCAGTCTTTGCTGGCTGCTTCGCATTACATCGATTCCCACAGTGCATGGGATCTGCCGATTTATTTATTTATTTATTTATTTATTTATTTATTTATTTATTTATTTATTTATTTATTTATTTATTTATTTATTTATTTATTTATTTATTTATCCATTCACTTATTTATTTATTTGTTGTTCTTGTTGTTGTTGTTGTTGTGATGCCAGAGGCCGCTTTATGCATGGCAGTAAGTTTAAAGAAAACATAGATGGAACAACCTGGGAGCTTAACACCACTGTTTTCGCTAATTCGAAGCACTGGTGCCTGAATGTAAACACTGACCACGAACAAACACACGTACAAAACATTACCGGGCCATACTCGGCCAATAATTGTGAAATTCCTCAACAAAGAAAAAAACTAACGTACTGAAAAATGCATTTAAATTCAAAAAGTTAGAATCATCTCGCGTGTGGATTGAAGAAGACTTTTCGCCGAGGACAAAGCTCATTAGGAAGAAGCTCCGTGATTTCGCTCGTTCCAAACAAAAGCCCTGTGAAAATTTCAGATTTATGTTGGACAAGCTTCTACTAGACAGCACAATTTAAGTCTTGGATCATACCACTAACGAAGTAACTGCCCTGCCGAAGCGTCACGTCCCCGCAAAAACCCAGTGACGAAAGCATGAACGCTGTGATAGGCACCTGTCCATTCTTGAGTCAAACTTCCGCAGTCTGTTTCGTAAGCTATATAACTTGTGCTCTTATGTTGAATCATGTCCGGCAGACATAGTTCTAGGCACCGAAGCCAGGTTGTCACAAGACATTTCCGATCATGAATCGTCCCTGTCTCGTGAATTTTCGTTACTTAGAAAAGATAGGGTTGAATCGAGAGGTGGTGGTGTGTTAGTCGCAGTAAAAACTGGTTTGGAAGCTTGCGTTATTGAAACTAATTCCTGCCTGGATAGCTCTCTGACTGCCCACACGTACTACCTGTGTCATTGGAGTCTGCTATCGCCCACCTGGTTCATCTCACGAATTTCCAGATTACCTAAATGAGCATTTAAGTTTTGTTCAAAACAACTACCTAACATCGCCAATATTTCTTGCCGGTGATTTCAACTATCCTAATATTGAGTGGCAATCATGCAGACTCCTGGATGACACAAAAAAACGTGAATGTCAACAATTTTTCGACGTGCTCTCGTCGTTTGATTTGCACCAAGTGGTCCCTGTTCCCACTCAGGGTGATTCACTTTTAGACCTTGTATTAACTACGGAACCAAATAGTGCTCTGCTAAATGTATTGGATGGCGTCAGCGACCACAATATCTTGCATTGTGAAGTCGCATGCGCTATGCAAAAGCGTGAAAATATAAAGAACCTAATGTTTGATTATGGCCTGGCGAATGTAGACGGGCTTGTCTCTGACACTTCCCCCTTTTCTATCGACTTTTTTACAATCAATCCATCAGCGCGACGTCAATACAAACTGGGCATTCATTCGTGACAAGCTGATCACACTTAAAGAAAAACATATTCCTAGAGTCAAAATAACCACCTACACACAAGGCGCTTGGTTTACGACGCATGTAAAACACACTATTAACAAAAAAAATGCTTATATTCCTAAGCTAAACTATCAGCATCTGAGGAAGATTGGAGGCTTTATCGCGAGCACGCGCTCTTATGCAAAACCGAAATAACAACAGCCAAAGATAAATTTTTTCACCACGACATTTCAAACATGCTTCGCAATGACACGAAATGTTTTGGAAAAGTCTTAACCCTAACTACACATCAAATTCGATGGTGTCGTTATTCATGGACTGTAACATTCTTTCTCCGGCACGACACGTCCCGGATTTCAATGCCGGCACGTGGAGAATTTAATGATTTTTTGTTCGCATGTAATCACGGATGAGGCACCTGTACCAGGTAACCTTCAGGTTCCTCTTTTACACTCAAACATGCTCGACATCGATATCAACCCGGAAGGAATACAGTCCTGCATCGATCGTCTTCCGACTAACTCGGCTCCTGGTCCTGATGGCACCTGCCCTAGGCTACTCAAAATGTCCAAACCTGCAATATGTAACATTTTAGCTGCACTTTTTCAGCAGTCTATTGACACGAGATGCGTCCCAAATGATTCGAAAGAAGCCCCCGTAATTCCCATATTTAACTCTGGTGACTTGCCTAACCCATCAAATTGCAGACCGATTTCTTTACCTAGCACGCGCTGCAAACTCCTAGAACATGTAATTTCACCTGCTGTCATAAAATTTCTCACAGAACATAACTTCTTTCTTATCAATCAGCACGAATTTTTGCATGGTCGCTCTAGCGAAACGAAAGTGTTCCAATTAATTAATGACTTGCATTCCTCTGTTCATTCCTTGCGTCAAATTCATGCTACATTTGTAGACTTCGCGAAGGCTTTTGACAAGGTTCCTCACTTGCGGTTCAGTCATAAACTGACAGGTCTGAACATAAATGCAAAAATTGTTAGGTGGATTACCATCTACTTAGCTAACCGGTACCAATCCGTTGTCGTTAATGACCATTCGTCTCCGTTTATTCACGTCAAATCTAGAGTACCGCAGGCTTCCGTGCTCGGGCCTATCTTGCTTTTAGTTTATATGAACGGTGTTCATATAAACTATATTAACGGTGTTCGTAATCGTATGCATTCCACAGTTAGGTTATTTGCGGACGACTGCGTGATTTACAGACACATTACTGCCCCTGATTGTACCTGCTACCTTCGGTCTGGCCTAGAAAATGTCAGTAAATGGCGCAATGAGTGTCAAATGCAAATTAACGCGAATGAAACAAAGGCTATCAGATTCGGGACTACAGCTAACCCCGTGTTCGCGATTACACATTGAACAACATGCCCATAGTCTCTGCATCCACAATAAAACACCTTGGTGATAATCTATCATCAGAACTGTCATGGAACGCTCATATAGACGCACCTGTTAGTGAAGCATCCAGATCGCTTGGCTTCGTAAGGCGGAATTTGCATCCCGCTAACTCGGAGACAAAACTTCTTGCTTATATGACTTTAGTATGCTCTAAAATTGAATACACCTCCTTAATCTGGAATCCGCATTAAGCCTACCTCAAATAGAAACTGGATTCTCTACAAAGTAAGGCTGCTAGCTTCACCACAAGAAACTACTTATGAACATCATGTGTAACTGAAATGAAATCTTCACTTCATTTAGCTTCTGTAGAAAAGCGCAGGTTGCTAGTACAATTTTCCTTCTTTCACAAGCTTCACTACCATTAGTCGTCCCACGATACCTTCAATATCAGGCCAGCTCGTCATATATCTTCGCCACTTGACCACAAACATAAAATTGTACCTATATTCGCCCGAACTAATCTGCTCTTTTACTTGCCGCTTCTCCTCGTCATTCGTGAATGGAATGTTCTCCCAGCTGACATCGCAGGCATTGTCAATCATGACTCATTTGTAAATAGTTTAAAGTCATTTCTAGAATTTTGAGTTAATGTTTATCGGCGACATGTGTTCGTTCCCCCTAACGAAAATGAGCGATAAACAAAATCGAAGCCAAAACTTGCTCCCACCATTGGTGTTTGTTTACACTTGCTTCTCTTGATGTAGCAGTTTAATCTGTGATTCTTTTTATGCCCCGTCAAGTATGCTTATTATGTTTCTCTTGCCTTCTTCAATTCAGTGTTGTTTTTTATCATTTCCATGCGGTACTGCTGATGGTTATTGTTCAGCACTTCAAGTATACAATGGAACTTTACCTTGTGATTGCTTGTTTTTTAAGCATTGCATAATACTGTCATACGTGGTTGTTTTCATATCATTTCAAGTTTACTTGTTCTTGTTCCTCTAATTATTATTTTCTTCTTAGTGTGTATTTTATCTATTATTTGCCCTATTCATCGTAATCCACCCCTATACAATGCCCTCTGGGCCTTCAAGATATGTGAATAAAAAAAATTGGCCAAGTATCTGCGTGCTTCGCTGCAAATGTCGTCTAAAGACGAGAGAAGAGACGCTGCGTGAGATATGGACGCCATCTGGCAATACGTCGGGAAACATGAGTGCTGTGTTGCGGGCTGGTAGTCCCGGCGCAGCGGCAGGTGAAGACCGGCGGTGACCAACGCGACCGGCGGGGACGCCGGCCAGCCCGAACACGCGGTTTGGCGCGATGCGCCGAAGGAGAAGAAACGTCCGCACTCAACGAGTACTCTCCACAAACTCTCTTATTTACACGTCGCCTGGGTAAAACAGGAATTAACAGAAATGCCAGAGCAGAGCCCCCTGTTATTCGTACAATGCAATACTGAACCGAAACCGAAACACAACATGAGCTTGTGCAGAGGCCACGGAGGAAGACAAGTTTCAGCGCAGTCGCATTTTCAGCGCAGCTTAAGAAACTAGGGTCTTTAAAATTGCGTACCTATGTATTTTCTATTAAAGGAACACACCACCTAATACTTACTTAATTATGTTGCGCCTCAGATATGCGTAATATTTACTTTTTGATCGACAACGTTCACAAGTAGGAACAGCCGTACCAGTTCAAGATGGGTGGGCGGTAAGCAAGTGGTTCAACTTTTGCCGGTTGGCTGAATCGAGTGACGTGCCGACAAACAGAAGGACAGACAGAAAGACAGACCAAAATTTCTGCGTTTAAGTTCCCCAAGAAAGACTATCGTCTTTAAAAAACGTCAGTGCACCGAGCGGCGTTGAAACAATGGAGGTCATGCCGAACAAAGGGGCGCGATTCTCCGCGTGGCAATCGTATATCTCAAGTTACTGTAATCATGGCATATTCATCGGCGCGTCATTGAAAATGTGGATTACCTACACAATTACAATCTTAAAACAATTTAAGCTTTCAACGATTCATAAAGGACGAACCTTGACGGCTTTCACCCGCAGGCCAAAGTTCCAACAAGATTTGTCAAAACTGGCGCTCATGGCGAAGCTCTCATTGTTTTTTTTTTCATACTCAATCACTTCGGTTTTCTACGTGCAACCAACCCACACCCAATACTGAAAGGTTTAAACAACGTAATGCTATGCATCTCTTTAACAGCAGCTGCACTCACATTTTCATTATTATTTCATGCAAGCACATCTTCTATGCTCCTATGGGCTTCCTTCCAAACGCGTTGGTGTCGTGCGTAGCTACCGACAACGACGCCTAAGAACGCTTCTTTAGCGCTGTTACTGGCGCTTATGGCCGTAGTAAACACTGATAGACCCAGACAGCACTAGGCTATCCTTCGCCTTCAAGCCTCGCTGGACGGAGGAACATCAGTTCCAGTTAGAATCAGTTTCGATACCCATATCGCTGCCACCCTTCTTTTCTATACTTTGCTTGCCAGACGAGGTCATGCTTTGTCCCAGGTGACATCCACTGCACTAAAACCCCCGTCTTTATAGCCACGCCAGCATCCCGAACAGGAAAGTATGTCACTCACCGGTACTCCCTAAGCTAGAAGCTAAGCTATGCGTTCGCCAAGTTTGACCCTCGCTTGATTTTTGTTTCTTTATAGCTACTTCGCGGCGAACAAAGAGGAAAACTCACCTGAGGTGATGGAGTTCGCGACGCGCACGAAAAGAAGGTGGCTCAGCAAAACCTTCCGCCGTGGGTCTTGGCACGCGTGCTCTTATGCCATAGGCGTTACCCTTGGGTAAACAAAGGGTGCGACCTACCAGAGGATCGCCTTGCCAGCGTTCCGCTTTCTTCCTTTACTTCCTATTTTTCTCTTAGCTTTTCTCTCGTCGTCGCGTGCTCGCGCGCGCTGGGAATTGCGCGCGAAAAGAACCAAGACAAGAAACGCGTCAAGATGAGTGGTGGCGGAGCACTACTGTTGTTGAATTCTCGCGATGCGAGCTTCGAGGAGAGCCACGAACACGATAGGCTCACTTTCGCGGTCTCACAGGAGTTTCTCTGCTTTGGCTAGTCTTGTTCTGCTTTTCTCCTTTGAGACATGAAACGTGCTTTCGGTGCTCCATCTGAACCAGCAGCAGCGTGTGTGCGGAAAGTAATGGAAAACGATAAATTGAAACAACAATGAAAAAAAAAAGGACAAAGGCTCTGACCCTTAAACGCATCGTGCTCTTGCCCAGCTTCCTCTTATTCATCTTATTTTTTTACCGTCAACCGGGGCAAGCAAAAACCATTTAGGTTCTTCATAAAAACCTCCGACGCTCAAGCGAGCAAGAAAAGTTGCAAGAAAGTATGAGGTTGCGTCATGGTCGGTAAAAAAAAAGTTTTTCTTCATATTCCGCTTTCAATACAGGCGCGCCTTTCTCGCAGCATGGTTTCGAAGAAATAACGATGCTATTTTAAGAAGATTGTTCAGGCGTAACGTGGGATTCACGGTAAAAAGCATCGGCTTGACTCGGTAATAGAATTCTTGAGAGGCGTACGGCTGCTCATAGCTTCGTCGTGAATATCACTGCTCATCATTTCGAAATATGACCACGGCTCGTGCGAAAGTTTACTCAACTGGATATGTATGTCTTGCTGTTGCAACTTTCTCCTGTTTCCCAAGCGGTTATGAGGAACTTTTTATCGACAATGCAAGCGTTTCGTCTCAATGCATTCGACTTCTGAAACACTCCTGAACGTTCACTTTGTGTGCTAACTACACTCTCATCTGCTTGAAAATTAAGCGTATTGTCTTTCCTTATCTGCTGCCAGGCGTTTCTTACAGCCATATCAATAAACCTAATCCTCAGACGATTATTCAATTCTTGTATTTAAGAAAACATAAGGAAAACTCTGGTTTATTTTAATGTGTTATCCAACTAAAAATATATATTTCGTCTTAGATTAGCTCTGTAAATGTGCCTACACGTGTAATCAATACGAACGAGCGTTCTTTACTGAGGAAACGTGTCAAGAAACAACGCATATGACAACTAGCAACGTCATAAAGATGTATTCGATTCAGCGCATGCTTTTGTAGGCTAATTGTTTATAATGCACAGGACGTTATTGCCGGCTGTGTGAGAATGTACGGTTATCGCTCACTCCTCAATCATGAGTGTTCTTCATGACGAACTAATCAAGTCATGAACAATAGCCCTAGAGAATCGGAAGCAATGCTAGTCTTTTATCAATTGTCAATACACCACTTTCGCATGACGTAGGAAGATTTTGCTGGCAGAGTATCTTACTGTTGCTGTGGCCTGCTATGCGCTCGGGGTAGCAGCAAGCCGAAGTATAAAATGAGCAGCACTCGAAATAGAAAAGTGGAGATGAGACAGAAGTCCGTGCGAAAGAGATCATCCTTGTGGAAGGTTGATTGCCTGTTTCTTTAAAAACAATCTTTAAAATGTTTTCTCGCCAACGTATCCTTCAATGGTAGATAAATAATATACCCTCTACAATTTCACCGTATGAAACACAACACAATGAAACCTCCAGCAACAAGTACATTTCACTCACCGCGGTGTTAAGGTGCTCGACTGCTGACCCGCAGGTGGCGGGATCGAATCCCGGCCACGGCGGCCGCATTTTCGATGGAAGCGAAAATGCTAGAGGCCCGTGTACTTAGATTTAGGCGCACGTGAAAGAACCCCAGGTGGTCAAAATTTCCGGAGCCCTCCAGTACGGCGTCGGTCATAATCAAATCGTAATTTTGGGATGTTAAACCCCAACAATTATTATTATTAACAAGTACATTTCGTGCTGTTCGGTTACAGCTGTGACCGCTTCCATAGCGATTGAATGGGGTACCTTTCATACGACCTAAGATCCCACCTTTGACAAGATTTTCACGAGCCTCGCTTTATTTCCATGCGAGTAAATCAGTTGACTCCAAACGTTAACTTACTTATTTTAACCACTTTAGCGAGACAGGGCGCATTACACTTTGTGAATGTGGCGATGCGACAACGTTTCTTTTTTTTTTTTTTTGCTAGTCTCCAGCCGCAACTATAATGCTGCACCTCATTAGCAACGTTCTTTCTTTGCGTTAACGTACGAGTATATTCAAAACTGATAACATCCCTGCCTTTCCGCACTGGCCTGTTTTCCTTCCTTGCGTTAATATAGTTTACTAATCCAGTTACATGATTCTGAATCTCGTTTTTATCATGTTTTCGCAGGCTGATCAAGTTCGAGAAGCAACTTGGACAGACTGCCGGTCCGACAGGGAAGTCAGCATCGACGCTGCCGGGTTCCAAAAGCACGCTCACATACCTACAGCTTAATCGCAGCTGAAAGCAGGCACCTGCCGCGCGCTTTAGCCACCCGTCGTATCGTCCCCTTAGCAAAGTGAAGTTCGTCGGTACTGCCAAAGTGAAGCGCTCAAAACGAAATTGATGACATCGACGATGACCACGTAGTGGCGCGCGGTGCATCTCTTCCCGGTGCTTCGTGTGCCAGCGGCCCACACTCAGCCACCAGACATGGGGCACCTGGCGACACCAGCCGGACAGCGACACCGAGCCGCAAGACGACTAGCCGCAGCGAGAGAACAAAGAAGACGAAGACGACGAAGACGAGGAAGACCGCGTGGCGCTGCCCACCTCCACGGGAGACAACACCTCCTCAAAGTCGAACTCGGGGTCATACCTCCAGCAAATTTCCTCTTCCATAGCGCCGGCGATCACCAGAAACTGCCGCTCATACCAGGAAGCAAGGACGCCCAGCGATGGTGCGCCCGCCGTAAGCGTTTATCTACCTACCTACCTATCTTGTCTGGCTTCGTTTACCTTTGTTCATAGTATAGCATCGTGCGACTACAGAGCTTCGCCTCTGCACATTATAGTTATTTCTGCACAATCATCAGTGCAATACTATCATTATTGTTCCGTGCCAAGTGAAATCCAGTGCTTTTTATTATTTAAGTCACCATTATTTCTCTCTTTCTTTCAAAATAAACTGCTTCTCGGCCAATAACAGGCCCCATTATTCAGTCGATTTTCTTGCGGCTGAATAATGAAAATTTGCGTTTCCCAAAGTACGACACTCTCTTAGGTGCGTTTCGTTTTTCTTCAGGATACACCCTATAACGTGGCACGTCAGTGCAGCTTCACTCAATAGTGAACGTAGAGACCTGGCTTGCCCTCCACTTACCGTGTCGCGGGACACAAAAAGTACGTGGCATCAACGTATCTCCGAAAGTGTGTCTGAATTTATCTTTCGGCGTAGGTTTCCGCTGTCCCAATACCTCCCAGCAAACTGTGCGTCAACGGCCGTGAAGTAGAAATAAGTATTCTCATCGGGTTGATCAGACTTAATATTGGCACCAGCAGTTGCGAGAATCTCTGGTATGTTCACGCTTACGTGGGATGTGAGACATGAATAAACGGAGTGCTTCTAAGCTGCGACCTTACACATAACAGAGCAAAA
The DNA here is from genome assembly GCF_013339695.2 of Rhipicephalus sanguineus. Classification (NCBI taxonomy): domain Eukaryota; kingdom Metazoa; phylum Arthropoda; class Arachnida; order Ixodida; family Ixodidae; genus Rhipicephalus; species Rhipicephalus sanguineus. The sequence continues at coordinate 56,106,053 of NC_051180.1, read as the reverse complement.
AAGCATAAATAACGCCACTGAAATGTTTGCAGGGCGATGAAAATGAAGTACAAGCTTTGTCTCTACGTCGTCGCGACATTACGCATCGTCGTACAATATGGCACATTTGGTAAAGGACAAGCGCAAAATGTCCCTTTAGAGCATGACAAGACAACGGCTAATTAAAGCTGCCGGTTTTGATGCTTTATTTGAGCGTCGGGCATCATGATCGTAAAAGCGCTTTTTCGTCGCTATCGCTGTGTTCTGGGCATGCGCATTTCCTGTTCGCCTCCGTTACCTTTCGTCCCTCCTTTTGCTCATCCTGATCTTCCACAATACATATTCGGAATAAACTATCTGACATTAATACGAATCACTTATCTCCCGTTTAGTTGATAGGAGGGTATAACAAAGAACAAAGCATGAGAAACGAACATTGTTCACGGCTGAGATAGGCACCAAACAGCCGATACTACCATAAAAGAAGGACTGGCTGAGTAGAAACCAGATAGGCGTGTTTTCGCGCAGAGACGGAGCGAGTGGCACCAGATACACAAACGACTCTCGCTGGACACACGGGAAGCTATACCGCGTCACCCGCGGAGCCGTGAGAGACGCGCAAGCAACCCGCGCTGTAGCTCATGAAAAGGAGAATCCGTTCTCGCTGCAAACGCTCCAGAGCACACAGAGGACGTAGATGCGTCATGTGCGGAGGACGTCCCTCCTCGACTGGCAATGGGGAATTCCCGCACACGCCACTTCCGCCACCACGAGGACACGGCCTCATCGCGCAGAAAATTATCTGATGCGAAGGACACCTCCTCAGTGCTCGTCTAGAATGCACCAGAAGCGACGAGAGGCACCCGACCAAGGCAAGTTGAGTTCGTGATGGCGAAAACAACTTGCAATATAACCTGAGGCGTCGCGGCTGCTTACAGGGCCGGTGCGTAGCGTGCTTTTCACTGAGCTCTTTTTTTTTTAGCTTTAAACGACCTCTGGCGGCTGGTGTTTCGACTGTTCGTCTATAAAAGAAGACGCCTGGGCTACATAATGACAAAAAATATTAGAGCAATAAGAGACAAATGGGCGAGAAAGAAACGAAACGCTGGCGGCGCATTTAATGTGTTAACATGCACGAACATGTATTCCATATATTCCATGTATCAACGCTGCATGTAAAGCCGCGTTGGTGCCTCAAAGCACTCTCCTTTCTTCCTTTTCTTTTTCCTTTAGCGCATGTGCGTGCGTTTGCGTGCGTGTGAAATTTGTGCAAGTAATCTTCTCCGAGAGTTGCGCGTTGCAACGACCGCTAGCGTCGTTAAGAAATTATGGTAAAGTCCTCCTGGCCTCCCCTATTTGTGAGTCAATGCTCTTAGCACACATCACAATACGGCTAATAATCAATACCATCAATTCAATTAATGTAAGGGCGCGTCATAAATACAGTATTGTGCCATATGCTGACAAGACATGAAAGTTCCATATAGCTTGCGAAAGACGGCTCGCTCACACAAACCTCGTTATTGCGAAGGAGCACGCTTTACAGGTGGCGAAAATAGATGTACGGCTGACGTCAGGGCACAATAAGCATACGGTCCCCGTATGCCCATGAAAACATGCTGTTTGAAAATAAGTAAGTGCATGCTGGATGACAGCATCAATGCATATAATAAACAAATACAGTGACACCTCGGTGATACGAATCTCACGGGACCGCTTCGTATCGTATCATCCGAAATTCGTATCAGCAGAAAGCATGGAAAATTAGCATGCGACAAAAGAAAGCTGGCGTACATTTTCATTTATTGTTTTTCAGGGCCGCAGCAACGTCCGCAAGAACCCTGAATGATTGTCAGTTAAGCTTTTAGATGTCGGCAATCATACCAGCAGTCATAAATATATGGCCCGTATGCGTATATATGGCCCGTATGAGGCCCGTATAATGAACCAGGTGCGTTGTGATCCGCGACAGCAGTAGCCTCTTCAAAATTTTAGTATGTTTTTTTTGCATGACACCGGAGTACTGCAGCAAAAGTAACGAAAGAAGCGCTTTGACGTTATGGATCAAGGCCACAAAATTACAGAACCACGGTCTTGCGTTATGATTTTGTTATCGCGGAGGTGTTGGGGATGTTTTTGGAATATTTACGGCCATGCCCGCACAAGTGCAACCTCAACGGTCGCACATGTTGACACTGTGAGGCCCGACTCCTTCGCCAAGACCGTCCTCGCCTTCTTTCGGTCCTCGTCCACATTTCATAGGATGTCTGATGCACGAGGCATGCACAGTGTAAGCACAGTACAACGGCAAGAGCCCGCATCGAAGCGTTAGAAAAAGAAGCACGGCGCTAATATCCTCTGTAATCTAAACGCGAAGACACACGGAGGCACTTAAGAGCTTCAAAGATTCGCGCACACAATCTCGGAGGCCGTGACGCGTTTCTGAAGGTTTATTCTGACCGTAAGAAGAGTGTTTTTTCTGACACCGCGATTCTGACAATCTTGCGGTGCGGCGCGCATGCCCACGCTTGCATTCCCGCGCTCGCACGTGCTTGGCGCATATTCCGGGACAGCACGGACAGCACCTCTTCGCAGCTGTGCGGTAGCATACGTTTGTATCAAACGTCACCGGGTGAAACTTGGTTCGCAACAACCGTGCTCCATTGCCTTGCAGGCTAATGGGCCTTGGCCGGGACCAACGAAAAATCCGTATCACCCTGAAATTCGTATGAGCTGTGATCGTATCACCGAGGTTTCACTGTATCCTTAGCCGAAGCTCGCGAACGCCGTTTGTTTCGAGAAAGCTCGCCCCTATTCCTGATTTGTTCTCTTCTTGCGCGCTCTTCCCAAACCCAGTACCCACTTATTTATGTTTAACAGCAAACGTTCAGAGGTGAGTGGCGGTCGTTACGCGGAATATACCCTGACATCCGCACAAATTGCTAGATCACTAGGTCGCCGACTACGCAGAGCAATACAGATTTTTATGCCTGTAAAGCGTGCTCTGTTGCAATAACGGTGTTAGTGTGGGTCAGGCACCTTTGGTAAGCATCAAGCACCCTCACTGGTTTTGAAAGCATATTTTGTTGCATTGTGCTTATGATGCGACTGTTTAGCTAACTAGCAAGCAAGTGCTTCCGTGGGTCCTGGTGACCATAGGCGTGCGCACGGCGGGGGGGGGGGGGGGGGGGGGGGCGGCCGCCCACCCCCTATTCCCATAAGAGGGGGGCGCAAAGTCAGCCCCACACATTGACATAATAGGGAGGGGGGGCGCTGCGACTGGGGGAGGGGACGCAATGTCAGCGCCATACATTGGCATAATTGGGAGGGGGGGGCACTGCGACGAACCTTCCCCCCCCCCCCCTGAAGGGGAACCCTGCGCACGCCTATGCTTGCGACGTCACACTACTGCCAATGTTTTCTAGTTTTTCAAACTTAGAGGCAACCTACAAAAACGTTCGTCACTCGCAATCAGGTGCGCGCACGTTAACAGATGCCAAGTGGTGAAAGTTATTGGGGAGCGTTGCACCGCAATGTCTCTCATAGTGTGAGAGTTGTTATGGAAGTTTAAATTTCGTGAATCTAATCAATTCACGTTCACAGATGTTTCTGTTGAGGGATTTCACCGGAAATAGCCAGCAAACAAACGCAGCTAGAACAAACAGAAAGTTGAACAAATGTAAGAAAACGGGACTCTGGATTATGTACTCCAGCACTACTAAAAATATTTTCAACCATCATCATTTCTTTAAAATCTGTGACACCTTAGATTAATACCTTCCAACAGGCATGCGTAAGCACGAATCCTAGCCATCGTTGAAGAAATCGTATTCAAATTCGGAGGACTTACGTGCCAGAACTACTACATGTATCTTTTATGTGTCGTCGTTCTGGCACCTAAGTCCTCCGAATTTCAACCACCTGGGGTTTTTTAACGTGCATCTAAATAACAGGAATATCGCATTCATCCCCCATCAAAATACGGTGGCCTTGGCCAGGAATCGAAACCATGCTCTCGAATTTAGCAGCGCCACACTTGAGCTGCAAGTTTTCACGGTGGGAAGAAGAAGTGGTACACTTGTTCAGTAAATAAATTCAAAATGATAATGTAACCTATTCCGGCCGTAACTATCAGAAACGTGACTTAGGCTTCGCTGTCGTGATGAGCCCATGGGAGATGGTCCCAATATTTCACCCCGGATCATCAGTTCTTTTATCAGTTGCTTTTGGCTGAGCAACGGCCATTGTCCGTAACTGGTATGAGATCTCGACCCGCAGACAGATGGTCCTGCTCATTTCATGGCCTGTCGTTCCTCGGGGTACCAAGCGCCCTTTCGTGACCGGGAAGGTGGTCGTGCCAATAGATGAGCATGCCCTTTTCTGCTCGGTGCTTGTAAAGAGGAATGCATCGCCATAAGCAAGACGATTCCGCTGCTCCTGCCTACAAAGCTTCGTGTTCCCAGACCTGGCTATTCCTGTGCTGTGTTACGCAGCGTTAAACCGAATTTTTGCTACATGTGGGAAATATTTATTTTTTATTATTTAATTTTATTCACAATAAACCAATTAAAATGTGTTGTCCGTCCGCATTTGAATCTCTAGTGTGAGGTTAGTTGGACTTCATCTAACTATAAGTAACAAACCGAGCTTATCACAAACTAAAGCTATTGGAGCATCCGGAGTTGCTAGTTGGTGCACGCTAGTAGATAATTGTGAACTGCGCGAAATTAGAGAAGGACGATAACCGTACTCAGTAAGCAATCGTTTGTCGCAGAACAGGCCGCGATAGCCCTGGCGGTCAGGAGTAACAAATGGACCCACGTATACAGCGACTCAAAAACGGCGGTGAAAAGCTTTGAGAAAGGCCTAGTAGCCAAATGCGTAAGAAAGATCTTAGGAGAAGGAGAAATCCCAGAAACAGCCATCAGGTGGTTTCCTGCGCATATGGGACAAGTGGACGAAACCTGAGTGAACCTCAACGAAGTCGCCAACGATCGGGCACGAGGACTGACATGCCGTGTCGGTCAAACTCGAGGTGACGTCTATGACCATTCGGGGGACACAAAAGATTCACTGCTGTCGTACAACGAAATTACAAAGCACTACTACATGGAGCGTAGGCATTTTCCGTTGCCACACCTAAAGTTAAATAGACCACAGGCGGTCAGTCTGCGGTTACTGCAGACGGGTACCTACCCGACACCGTACAACGTAAATAAAATTTATCCGGAGCTGGAATTAAGGACAGTGTGCGATGCATGTAATGGCGTCATGGCAATCAGACACGTGATGGCGGGATGCCCCGCCTCTCTCGCCGATCCCGACCGCGAATGGGAGAAGTGGATGCGGCTTATCAAGAGCGACGAACTTGACGATCAGTTAAGGGCTGTCCAGAAGGCCTACGACGCCGCCACCCGTCTCGGACTGGTGGTGCCGACGTGGATGCGGCCCGCCTCGGCCTAAAAAACCGAGCTTCAGGACTGTTTATAATAAAGTTATTCAATCAATCAATCAATCAATCAATCAATCAATCAATCAATCAATGCGAAAGAAGACACAGAAAACGTTCTATCTATTCTGTGTGTCTTCTTTCACGTTGTCATTTTTCCTAATTTTGCGCAGTTCACAATGATTTAGTAAAACAATTAAATTACGTAAACATTTTTCCTGCTATTCAAAGCAAATTGTGCCAGAAAATAACGCGAAATATTATCCCACTTCCGCAAGAAACACAATTCATATTTTCTATGCATAGCCCGTTGATCACAAAGGAAATCTATATTGCAAGTAAACAAAGTTGTAAGATTCAATATGACGATACTGGTGGAGCAGTTTGTTTTAGAAGTGCTTTATTTCTATCGGCTTGAATGAACTGCAGTGCCAAAGCTAGGCTATTTTACTTTTATGCTGTAACAAAAAAGAAATTAACATTCCACAATGTAGTGCAGCGGAAAAGCCAGAAAACGCCTGTGGTATCGCCATGAAAAGCCTAGCGCCTGTGGTATCGACATGAACACGGGACAGTGACGTTCTATCTTTATGCGAGGAACAGACGCCTGCGAGGTAACTTACACGCTACAGCCATAAGTCAAATTGCTCGTACTGTGACCGTCCCTTTCAGCCCTTCTGCCTGTATTACGCACAAGTCTACACCAGATGCTCGGCCACTCGTTTTTGGAATGACCATTCCAAGTACTGCTTTGTAAACATTATCCAGATGTGACAATTGGTTCAAGTAAAAATTTGGAGCCGAATTACCAAAACTTCTGATTCGTAAGTGCGTCTTCCCATTGGTCAGCCGTCTTCGCTAATGATATGTCCCGCATCGTGGTTCGCTAAAATATTTTCTTACGAAAATTTTAGCATAAGACGTTTTTGTTAATACGAGCCCAGTAACGCACTGCAACGTTTTTGAACGCACATAGAAAAACAGTGAACGTTACGTAAGTTACACAAGCACTAATAAGGTAGCAGTTCTTGTTCTTTGAATATTACAGCGAAAGCTGTAATCAGATCACAACGGTAGCGGGGTAGTTGTCCGCCGCCGCCGCCACCGGTGTCCGTAACCACTATAGCGCGAAACAAGAAAAAATGTAATGAGAAAAAATATCCAGGATCGGGTGGGATTCGGACCCTGGCACTCTGCGTGGCAGTCGAGTATTCTGCGACAGAGCCACGCAGGTGCTTGAAACTCATTCGCAAAAAGACCCTATAGACGCGTCATATCGGGCAACGAATCGCTTTCACATGTGCAATATAGCGTGGCAGAAGAGTAAAATAACAAGTAGGCGCCACACAAAGCTAATTGAGCAACGAGTGTGTGGTTTAGAGCTTCGCACACACTAAAAAGTGCTCAACCATAATTCTTCATCGTCATCACCCACATGAAGCTTCAACAAATGGCACATAACGCCTCACAGGTTTGTAGCGGATACCTCGCTTATCCGCAGAAAGACGAATAATGGCATCATTGGTGCTTCCCTTCTTCACAAAAACTAGGATTTGTGGCGTAATGAAAACGTTGCATGTTTACTTGTATTAGTTTTCCCAAGAGAGTTTCGGATGCACTCTAGAAAAGCCGCTCTTCCAGCTTTCTACGTGACGGTGCTGCGCGCTCCGCGCAGTGCCCGGCCCAAGGAGGTTAAAAAAAAATTGTTGGAGTGGAAGCTCTCGCAACGCCTTGCCAGCAAAAGTGAAGTCAGCTTTTGCTCACCAAAGAGCTCGGAAACAAGCTCTTTTGTGGTGGTGCCTACTGAGACATCGAATGGCTTTGATCTGTTAGTGTAATTACTACGTTAATTATAAAATAAAAGATCGCTGCTGTCGACAAAAGTAACCCGTCGAGAGGAATTCTGGCGATTGGTCTCCAATAAAATTTGCCATGACTTTGAGGCTTATTTACGAAAACTAGTAACACAACGACACACTTGGAGCAGCATTTGACCCGTAAAAGTTGCCATAATAAACTCGTATGGCGTGCGGGGAAAACGCGCGCTTTCCTTCGCCAAACGCTGATGGCTTATCGTGCCCCTACTAAGATGGCGGGCGCAGCCGCCATCTTTTGGTGGGCATGGCTTCACTCGTGCGCAATAATCGCCACTCCAGCAATTTTGGCCTGGCCTTTTTTTTTAAACACATAGATAAACGCCTGTATGCTAACGAGGCATAAAAACGTTTCCCAGCCATATGTATAAATATTACGGTGCATGCCGTTTTCTGAACCTTAGGTAAATGCTACAGCATTCTGTAAAATCTTGAAACGCTTTCACTCATACTACTTTTACAATATTCCTCTCATGTAGCTGCGCTTCACTTGTTGCTTCATATGCGTAATTAGGTGTGTTTTTTGTCTGCAATCTCCGCGGATGCGCATTGCCAAGTCGTATTAATAATACACGTTCAGGCTCCCTGCGTACATCATCAGTATTTTTCCTTTTTTTTAAGTGTGCAATATATGCTAACGACTGCCCACGTTCGGCAGCAAGCAAGGCTCAAGTTCTCAACGCCAGAAAAGAAACCTAGAAACACTAGAGTTTACATTTCGACAGCCAAGATGTCGTGCCCTCTTCTTCATATTTCCTTCATTATTTCTGTTATATACGGTCGTGTTTCTGCGTAAAAAGCATCGTGGGTAACGCAACGAGACAGGACAACAGAAAGCAACAGGACGAGCACATGCGCGAACTAACAACTGATTTCTGTTGCGTTACTCACGATGGTTTTTATGTAGAAACACCAACTCGCCCAACAGTCAACTCTTTTAAAGGTCGTGCTTCTATTCGCACCATCTTTTCGAGGTAGCGCCGTATGCTTATCGCCGCGCGTCGTTCATTCAGAGTCATAAAAAGAAGTAGCTCTCCGTGCGTTGCCGCCGAAGAAAGAGCGAACCAAAAAGAGATCTCCTTATGGTTTCCTCCGGGTTTCGCAACGTCGCCAGGCACCCGTTGTCGGGCATCGATCCTCAAAGGCTCTCATCCTCGACGCTGCTCCTCAGAACAGCCACCATCAGCGGCCTTCGCCGCAGCCACGTATTTTATGTACCTCGTGACTGTTACTTCCATCTGAGGACGCGTTTAGGCCTTCGGCATGGGCGCAATGCGATTATTTACGGGCGAACTCTCAACGGGCTGTGCGACGCACGAAGCTCGACAAAAATAAAAAGAAAAGCGTACGATGAGCGCTTCGTTCTTGGCGGTACATCTATAGTACGCGACCGAGAAGACGACGAAGGAGCACTTGGATGTTTAAGCATCATAAACCAAGGTGTTAAGCAACTCGACGACATTGCAGCTCTATGACCATCTGTGTGTGTAAGAAGGATTTGGTTGCTACGAGCGCTGGTCTATTGCGTAGTGTGAAGGCGTCTTAATGCGTGTGCGCGTGGGGTGTTTGACGCGCATATTTTAACGGACCGATACGAAAAAAAAAAAAACATTCATAAATGTACGTATTGTATTGGGAAGGTAAAAAGGGCTTCCGTGCCATTTGCCACCGTAAAATCAGCATACTTATACTGGAATTGGCTGCTTCGGTATTGCAAAGAAAAAGGAGTGATATACCCAGTAGTACTTACCCTGTTTCACTCGAGATACGAGCAAAGACTGTCCTTGTTTCGTCGATCTTCGTTTGTGTGTGTAATCCGAGAAATCCCAGAGATTTTCAGGAAATTTTTGTGAGTCTGTGATGTATACGAAACAGCGAGTGCGGTGTGTCATGCATTTACCTGAAAATTACAAGACTGAGCTTTGCTATAATAAAATATACCTATTGTCTATGCCCCGTAATTAGGAGCTGCTCTCCGATATTTAAAGAAATAAAAGTGTGTACCTAGGGAAACTTACTTGACATCCTTGCAAGAAGCGTCCATAACTTGCGTGCTTTTTTGACCTTGCATTTATATTCAGCACTCATTCCGGCCACCCAGTGGGTATTCCACCCTCTGAGTGACTTCGTTCACAGCGAGAACGTTAGAACACTAAGACCTTGTAAAACGTCTACATCATCCATTCGTTTAATGAACATCGCCATCTTCGGGATGCATTAGATAGCGCGAGAATTCGCTTGAACTACATCTACGACATTAACACAAAGCTCATTTTCAATGCTGATAGCTCGCACTTTCTACAACAAAGTAACGCTTCAAAACCGGTGCCACTTGAGTTGTTAAGTCTTGTTTTGCTATACGCCGTGATCTGGCTCCAGGGGTGGCAGAAATATACTTGAAATAGTCAATGGTGAATGTGAGGAACACCCTACGACTCGCACCACAGCTGTCACAAGAACGGAGCAATCGCACAATCTAAACGAACGCTACGGCAACAGTTCATATACCGAAAGCACCGCACCAATTCCCACAGCGTTTTACCCGCTTTAGATGCAGCGTCTTGCAGGTGCACCGGAGTATTCGCGCAACTTCTTAAAAACGAAGGGATGGCACGTATTTACAAAACATCTGATATGCCTGTTCTGCAGCTTGTAATCGCTCGAGCGGCCATATCTTTATCATGCAGGGAGTTATCGAAAGCAAGAACCCGAAAGTTAGTCCATGAAAAAACGTATCTATGCAAGAACTACATGCCGTTATCCGGACAGCAGGTAATTTTCTAAGACGAAAACGTTAATCATAGAAGTAATTCACCACGATATATATATATGGCATGTGACTATTCTACGTTCTGTGCTAGCAGTTAGCTTTAGAGCATTGGTACACAAACAAATTATGTGCTTCTGATAAGTTCTGCCGCTAAGCAGTACAACTAAATCTATGTTGAACGGGTATTTAAATACTTTACGTAACAGACATATTCGCTATATTCATGAAAAGAAATAACGTGCGCTCTCCCGAGTCAAAATTTTTTTTATAATATTTGCCCTGGACACGTACACAGGTAGGCCATACTTCATAACAATAAAGCTATTTTATGAAGAATAAGAAGTAAAATTTGAATGAGAGAATTGAAAGTTCTGATAATGAAATGTGCTTGATGTCAGGGGGCATGCTTCAAACGTGCCAACAGTGACACGCCCATGGCCAAAGCTCAAGCAGCTGTAAAATTAATTCGGAAGATCACTGTCGTCCTCATTTTTCGTTTCTGCGCAAATAGCAGGAAACGAGTCAAATTCAGTCTCTATAGATCCGAGGCAAGTGGGGTGGGCGTAGCGCACAACGGCCTCGCGAAATCTTCTTGACTGTTCGGACGTTTGAAAAAGAATTCCTTCGTTCGCGTAACACGCGTATGTGTAATAATCGTAACTCGCCGTCGTCCACGAGCGGTTCCACAAGCTACACACGTCTGACGCCGTTTTCAACGCGCGCAAATTCACGATTCGCTGCACCTTCTGCTCGTCACAGTCGCCTCGAAGAGAGACGGCGTACTCGCTGGCTGGAAGCAGGTAGCAGACATTCGCGCTCGCCTTCGGCGGTAGAAAGACTATGTCCTTTGGCGATGGCCACTTTGCCTTGTTCCTAAACAGCGCGGGAGTCGGGTAGAAGAATATCGCGTGCGGTCTGCCCAACGCGGCGATGAGTCGCGTTATCTCCTGGCGAAGCGTTCTTCCCGGTGACCGGTAAGGTAGAAGGAGTGACACGGTCTTGTTTTCCGCGGACAGCTTCTCCGCTATAGTCAGAGTCGTGTTCAAGAAGAAGTCCCTTCCCTTATTAGGTGTTGCCGACAATTGGAGGCAAATACCCTCGTACACTGTGGAGCGAAGTTGCAGCCCGACGTTGCGGACCAATTTGCTAAGCTGTCCCGCATTGTCTGCCGCCACATTCTGTAGGACTCCTTCGTCTATGTAAACGCACAGAAGCACGGAGATGCGATTTCCGCCAGCTCCATCTTGCTCGACTCGTCCGAATCGGTGCCTACGCTTACGAACGATCGATCGAGCACTCGGTCGCAAGCTCATCTTTTTGTCGATAGAGTAACCACATTCCACGACGATGTTGCACGAGGAAGCCCGGGCACTCCAGAAGGATTCCTCCGGCTCAGCTCCAGCAATGTCGAGCAAGCAAGCGTTGACGATGGTCTCATCTTCCTTGGCCCACCCAGCAATGAGCGCCGTGGCACGCTGCGCGGCTACCCTGCTGCCATTCCCCTTGCCATTTAGCGTATTGCCTACGAACGGTTCAGGGGTGATGTGGTCGGCCTCCGCCGTGCTCCAGCGCTCACGGTTCAGCGGCGGAAGGTACCCGGACAAGGAGTCGTCTATCGGGAAAGTCGTCCCGAAGTCGTCGTCAGCCGAGGTGGGTTCGTTGTTGAAGAGCATGAGCGTGCCGATGAGGGCGAGCCCGATGCCGGACGCGACCATCAGCGCCACGCATACCGTCACGGAGACGCAGGTGTCCCAACGGCGTCGCTTGATGTTGCTCCGAACGCCTTCCGCCCATCTGACTCGAGAGGGTTTGGATCGCCGCCTGCCCTTGTTATCGGGCGTAACGAGGATGGGTGCCTTGTCCGGTGAAGTCTCGACGCTCACGACCTCTACTTTTGGAATGGAGCTACGATCTCGCTTGGGGTAGTGAGCACCCGCGAAGAAGAACTGGTGGTAGCGAGGGTCATAGTACACGGTGAGATCGGGAGAAAGCGGATTCGGTCTTCTCGACTTCATTTTCTTCTTCTTTCGTTCCCTTGCAGTTTTGCTTGCTTATTTGTTTGTTTCCCCAACCAGGTGGCACATACCCACTCCGGGGGATTGGTTATCTGAAGACTTACACATTTTTTAGAATATACACAATGATTAAAACGAAAGAAAGGAAGGGAGGAAAAGAATATGTATAAAAGGAAAACTACAATTCCTGTGTGCTCTTCCTCTTGTTTGTTTATACTTTTCTGTTGCATTCCTCATCTCAGGCAGATAAGTTTACGGTTTCGCTTTTGCTTGGCAGCCAGAATTTCTGTAATTTGTCGTGACCGCACACAATGCCGCTTCGATAGCTCAGTCCGACTCTTAGGCTTCGTCTCCGAGTAACGAAGGCCTTTACAATACAAAAAAAAATCACGCTATATCCACAAAATGAATGATTATTAAGGAGCTGGCTCGGAGATAATCGGGTAAACCGCGAATGCGCCGTACACTTCCTCTACTGTCACATAAAGACGTCATACGTTGTTATAGTAGCGATTGTGGTCAGGTTGTTGTCGAACCACAAGCGGTCGCAGACCTTGCAGGTGTGGCCGAACGTGTGGTCGAGGAAATCGCGCTTGAAGCGCGCGTCGGCGCCACAAACTTCAAATAGCGACTGCTTTCGGCGCTTGGCCGCTGCATCCCACGCCTGTACCTCTTCGAGGTTCTCTTGCCGCCGCTTCCGCGCTGCTTCGGCTTCGCGGGCTTGTATCTCGGGGTCCTCACGACACTGACGTCTCTCTGCGGCCTCGCGAGCTCTCACCGCAGGGTCTTGGCGGCAAGCCCGCGCTGCTGCTTGCTTGTGAGCCCTCCGCTCCGCCGCCTTGTCTTCTTCCTTCATGTGATTAGTATCGAAGCGCACTGCCGGAGTGGAGCGAGCGCCGCATGCTACAGTTTGCTATGCCACATGTGCTTTTACCTGCATTAATGTCATCATGAACGCGCTCGAAGAACAAGAGGAAGAAGACTCCTCTTTCACGCGAGCGTGTGCATGCTACAGTTAGCTATGCTATATGTGGTTTTGCCTGCGTTAATATCATCACCAAAGCGCTCGAAGAACAAGAGGAAGAAGAGTTCTCTTTCGCGCGAGCTGCGCCTTTAGCGGTCGCCTCTGGAACTATGGTTACGCTTAGGGCGCGGGACTTTGCCCCAGCTTAAGTACCTGGCGAGCCAGCTCCTAAAAAACAAAACTTTCGAATATTTGCATCCCTTCTCAGAAAGTGTTCTCTTGCACATTCCCACATCCTTCTTTTAAATGCGAAGCGCGACCCTCAGGCTCTTTGACCGTTTCTATATACGTATCTATCTATCTAGCCGCCTACGTCTGGGCGCTCTCCTGGTCGTCTCCATAACAACACGCCTGTCGACGCCTGTCGCGTACGTCATGAAATATTTTCCCTAAGTCACGTGTGGCATATACCCGCATACCACAGTTCATGTTATGTGGGCATGTGCCACATGTGATTCACAGTCTCAATCAACACAATAACGGCGAACATACAGATTGAAACGCAAGGCACGTCAGGGAGCTGAAGACAGAAGACCCCTGGAAGACAGTCGATTGCCATCCACTCGTCCACGTGGTCCGCCAGAGTGCCGCAGTGTTCTCTTCATTTCATATGAGGCTGGGCGATGGCCTCATGCTGACCGAGGATGACGTCAGATTGATTGAGAGTGGCTTTGTGACGCGCGAAGAAGCCGCCGCTAAGTGCCCTGACGGCATACTCTTATGTACTACAGCAATACGGACGTCGACCGCCGATTGGAGTACCGCTGACTTCGTCGATTGGAGTACCACGTTTTCGCAACCCCGGTGAGATAGAAGGGGACATAAGTCAATTTCTCGGCTTCAGTCCACCGATTGACTGAACTCACGCGGTTGTAGATGTCGAGCCAGTCGTCGACGTCGTCACCACGAAGACCCGCGAACACGGGTGGTTCGCGTTGAGCGCACGTTGCCTCAATATTGCGGACAACGTGTTATGTCATCAGGCGTGCGATAACATAACTGGCTAGAAGAACGAGCAGGTACAAAGGGATGCCCTGACCAAGGTGGCCAACATGAACACAAGCGACATGGGTAGCTGCCGGCCTCAATTTACCTGAGCATCGGCAAGCCACACATGATCACGACCAACATCAACCTAAGCGACGGCCTCGTTAATGGAAACATACCTTGCGGTACATCGAGCGTGGTGAACACGGCAACCTCTTGCGAATGTGGCTTGAATTTCCAACGTCCACGGAAGGCATTGTCGCCCAAGCCAGGAAGAAGCACATCGCTACCGCACACCCTCAATAGAATTGAAATGAGTGCCCGCTACAACCACGACCGCTACAACCACGACATACGCTAGATAAATATGTTGTGTAAGAGGGCACAGTTTTCCCTTGCGCAAGCAAACGCTATAACTATATATAAGTCACAAAGGGCCACACACCCAGGCAGTCTTCGGATACGATAAGCGCCATCCACCGACGTTGGTCTACGTAGCACTTTCCAGGGCTACCAGCCTCGACGGCCTATATCTCACCAACCCAAAAGGTGACTTCAGGTTCCGACATGTCGCCGGCCCTATCGACACAGTTTGTCGACGACATGACCCGGCTATCAAACATGCCTCTAGAGATTGCCTTGGACCGCGCTACAACCTGCATTCGGTGTTACAACCACAACAATCACCCCACACTCGCCGCTCTCAGTCTGTGCATGCGCACGTGCAAGACCTCGAAAAAGACGTTCTGCTCACAGAAATTGGCGTATTAGCACTTTCTGAAACATGGAGCGATGAGCCCACTGCAATCACGGGATTTCAATGTGTCGTCCACAGCAAGCGCCTTCATTGCAGGTGCGGCGGCAGGGCACATATAAGAACACGGGGATGTGTAACTTCAACGTAGGCCGCATACCATTTCACCGGCCGCTAGACTCCGAACACACACAGACAAGAATCGGCGAGGTATGCGTTGCGCACATCAACCACAATAACAAAGACATTGTGCTCGCCGCCATCTACTTGAGAACTCTCAAGAACCCCTTCCACGCATGAACACAGGTTAGTGAAACATGCGTGCGTTTTCCATCATAATGGACACGTATAAGCACTACATATCAGCTTACCGCGTCTGGTGTTGATAATACCTGTGTTGCTCTGGTCATCGTTACGCAACTGTAAACAACTGGTTATTAGGGGCATGCGAATAGTGAAATTTCATATCGAATCGAATTCTAATCGAATAGGGCCGAATAGTGGTCACAAATATCAAATACAACAGATTCTATTGGAATTGAAGAAAAGAACAAAGAAATGAAATCTGCTGATGTCTTATTCAAATTCTCCGCTTCATTGTTTATATGATTTTCTATTTCTATTCTTAATTTTTTTTTCATTTTACTTCTTTCCTCTTAAATAGAAAAAATCTACGCTTTACTTTAACAATTAGATTTTAAAAGCTATCCGGTTCTTGGCCAATCCCCCAGCGTGGGTGTGTACTCTACCCTACTCTACATGATGCGGTGAGTGACTGCTGCCGAAAGACTACAATTTGTCATGCAGAAACACCAGCTTTTCTACACGACCTGGCTTCAGGTTCTCTCGCCGTGACATTACGGTGTTTACTGCTGTTGAAAACAAGTACCCACTAGGCCCCTCAGCAGCAGGAATGGGAAGGTATCACAGGGCAATTTTGGCAAAAGGTGGATAAAATGCAACTCCGTGCTCTTTCCAGTATTTCAAAGGATCATCCTTTCTTGGGATCAGGGGCTCATTGAAGTTTATTTGCACCTCTTATCTATAAGTTCTGAGCGCAGTGTGCTGGTTATTTTTCGACGCTAGCAGTTCAACCGCCTCCCACTCCGTTTCCTTGCCTTCTTTGCAGTTACCATGACGGGCGGAAATGACATAATCTTCTTTAATGTAAACATGCACTCGCTTCTGACGAAAGCCCTACAGTAACGACGTTAGCTTTAGCTTTATCCACCTTACCCTAACAAAGTTGCACCATTGGCCTTTGTCATGTTTTAGATATTCGTCCGGTCGAATTATTCGAAACTTTGAATACTAGCTATTCGAAAGTCGAATCGAATTATTCGACTAGGTATTATTCGACCCGAATTCGAAACTCGAATATTCGCACACCCTTACTGGTTATATAACACATGTGCGACTCTTCGACATATGTGTGTTCGTACACCATTAGCGCCTATCTTTAGCGTCATTTCGTAACGTTTCGCTCAATGTAAAAAATTACGCCACAGTCACTTTCCCACTGCATGTTTCGCATTACATCGATTCCCACAGAACGTGGTATCAGCCGATTTTTTTCTTGTATATTTCGATTTTTTTCTTCATTTGCACTTATCATCTGTGATTCTTGACTTAATTATTCACTCATTCTTTAATATTATTAAAAATTATTGTTCATCTTTCACACCAATCGTCTTTATTAGCATCAATGACGAATAACTAAGCTAATATCTACTGTTACCTATAAAAATTCCTTTATCTTTTCGTGCAGCTCGTATTGTATTTCGAAGTTTTTCTAAAGCTCTCTAAAACCTTCCCTGGCCCGGAATGTGTTTTTTTTTATTCTTTCTTTTTTTTCCTGTTATCTTATCTGGCGGTTCCTTTCATACGTACTTTGAGCATTCTTTTCATTGTTATTGTATTAAAGGATGTCGACGTTATTCAAGCCGCGGCGCACTAGTCCCTGTTCTGTGTTATTTACCTGTCATAGGTCGACGCCTGTTTGTTGGCACGCTAAAACCTACGCGGGCCACCTAGGTCAATCTGGAGCCTATATGCTAATACACTTTCTCGTGAAATGCAGAAATATGTGGTAATGAACACTAACTGTAGAACTATTGAATGCGCTCGCGACTCGCCAGCAAAAAAAAAAAAAAAAGGAACCGTTCGACCGACACCAAGATTTTCATACTGTTCTTAGCTGCCCTTAAGTCAGTCGTTGTGGAAGCACATTTTGACTATAAATTAAGTGCTATATCATTCATATCGGCTGCCCCACGATGACCTGTTTATTGATGGGTTAGAGGCCTTCTGATTCAAAAACGACAAAAATCTACAACGCTCATACATGGCAACTCACCAAATCTCTGTTTAATAAACCTACTAGTGCACTACTTGAAGTATTTTACTTTAAGAACAATAATTACAATAATACTAATAAATTTCATTATTTATGTCAAGACAATGTGTTCATCAGGTCTTCCAAAGGCACATTGTACTTGACTGACCGGTCTGATTACGATATTGCTACGTGAAGTAGCATTACGCTTTTGTTCAGGACCCTGTTCAAGAGAGAAAGAGAGAAATAAACTTTATGGTTCGACCAGGCTTGAGTCCAAAGGTGGGCGGCCTCCTCAGTCCAGGTAGTCATGGCTCACTGCTGCCGCCCGAGCCCTTTCCGCCAACCATAGTTGGTTTCCAAGGTCATTAGTCAGCAGCAGAGCCTCCCACAGGCCATCTGATTGTTCCTCCTCTGGTTCTGTTCTGTTCAGACCGTTAGGGCCTCATACGTGCCATGTTCAAAGGTTTTTTATTTTCTTTTATTCTTGAGAGCCAAGGCTCTACTATGCTAAGTCACCCAAGGTGACGTCATCCAAGTCACCCATGGTGATTGCGTCGCAATCACCTTGAGTCGCCGCAGCGCGAGCCGCCGGACAGCAACTGAGGCAGGCGTGACGCCACGCCACGTGATCCGCTGAGGAGAGGCGTCACAGCTGCGCTCGCTCGGAGCCTCGCCACTGTGGTGCGGTGTGACCAGATGAAGGTTTAGTGAAACATGTGGGCAAAGTATTTGCGAAACCATGTAAAACATACTTTTTCCTCGTAAAATTAGGTTTAGAAGAGTTAAACCTCAGCCACTTTTCCTTTTTGTTCTGACTAGTTGCATTTTTGATGGTTACGTTGCCCCTCCGTGCAGAAACATCGTAATGTGAAGGAATCTGAACGATATTCATTCAACGCGTTCCCTTGTCTCTTTTGTATCACAACAGGACAGGGGCTGCCGGAGCCGTCGTCCCAGCCAGCTCGTGGTGACTCCTCAGAGGCGGCGGCGCAGCACCGCCACAGCCACTGGCGGTCCGCCGCCGGACTGGGAAGGCGGGCGCGACACCTTCCACGAGGACTACCTCATGTTCGAGACGTGCGACCTGCGCCTCGCGGGCTCTAGCTGGCACGCAGCGCAGTGCTTTGAAAACAAGATCTACTGCGGCCTGCACTACGCCGACATGACGGGCCTGTCCAGCGGCGACGAGTTTTTGGCCAAGCTACGCGAGTACAAGCGCCAGTCGCTGGGCTGCGGCGAGGCGAGACGAGACGAAAGAGCTCCACCACGCTCACCTTTCCCGTGCCCGTGCATGTGCGCGCCTGTATTAGATCCTAACCTTAGTTTAGAGAACTTGGCGGCAATCTGCATTTAAAGAGGCACTAAAGTCAAACAATGAATTGGTTTAGATTGATAAATTGTTGTTTGAGAACTCCAATTTCATCAATTTCACCATCATTGGTTTATTGACAAAGGAGGAAATTAAGGTCAAAATTTCCTTTTTAAACTGCGCGCCGAAATCTCCGCCTGTGACGTGGCAGAGTTCAACGTATTTTTCGTATTTTGGCGACATGAACTCAACGAAATTTTCAGAAACTTGGTAAGTTAAATATAGGGCCCCCTCTCACGGGACAATGTGGTTCATTTTTGCCGATTAGTAACTGCGTAGGACTTAGTATACGCCGTCAAAATTTATGACGTCACGGCGTTTGGTCCGGAAACTTCAAGGTGGCGTAGTCACCCGAATTTTCCTTTTGCGCGTTTCCTCGCTTACCAAGCATCTGCTCGCGGCAAGCCTGGTTACTGTGGAATTGGAAAAGTAAGTTATTAATACGTGAAAAATCGTTTTTCTCTTTGGTGTCCCTTAAATACAGCTTAGCGCCGTCACTGACTCCGAAGCTCCAAGTCTGTGTCTTTCTTTTGCAAGAAACAATCAAAATCAGCTACACTTTCATCTAAAATATCAATAAAAGGAAACACAAATGCACGTGTTTTGGTGAAGCACGCGCGCGTATCAATATCACCCTTCCACAAGCGCTTCTCTTTCGAGAAAAGTGACTAACCGCGCCTCTAACTCATTCCAATTGGTTCATTAATAAGCGAACCCGAGCTCCCTGCCAGCCGTAAGCTGGAAGAAAATGGCACGCTGCCGGCTTAACGGCTGCAACGGGGTCACACCAAATGAGGACATTCATAGGCCCGAGCCAGCAAACGTATATCTCATAGCCGCTGTAGTAAGGTGTCCCGCCCTGTGAGAAGAGTAACGACCTCTATGAGCAAGGGTGAAAGGACGTAGTCGCTCGTATATAATGTCAACCCCACGAATATGCAGGCGCTAAATCATCCTTATAGCTTTTGCAAACACAGGTTGTGTTTCTTTTATCCTTATGTCTGGGACACTTCCTTCGCCTTTCCTCGTGTATTCTGTATGGACTATAAATACAGTAATAACGAAATAAGGCATCTCCAAAAGTATATGCATGCGTCAAACGAGTCTTAATGCCACCATCGTCGTCGGCATCTGGTTTGGCATACGTTTGTCTAGCCATGCGCAGAAAGAAGCTAAAACGACGGCCTGAACAGCAGCAGCACCGTAGAGTATGTGTCTGTTTTTTCATACGTATTGTCCAATCATGGACCAAAATGTGGCCAAATAATGGGCGATATTGAAGCAATCATAGCGAAGAGCAGCGAGAAAAGACGAGCGACTAAAGACAGACTGGAAAGGCGCCAATCCAACGCAATGAATCTTCATTAACGAACTCGGGTTCTTTTAATCTAGTCATGGTAGCGGGTTTCTGCTTTTGCATACGTCACGGCTTATCGTGCGCACACACTGTCCAAACTGCTGACAAGGTAGAAGCGACGTACGGTCACTGCGGTCGCTACAAGGCAGAAGCAGTCGGCAGTGGCAGCCTTCGTCTCCAACATAATTTACTCTTGTACGTTGCCTGAAGAAGCGAGGTTTTTTATTTTGTCCATCGTGGCCGAACGAACGTGAGGCGCTTAAATGCTATTCCGATGAAACTGCCATACAATGTGAACACTATTTCTTATATTTGAAAGGCAAAAGAATCATTCGAGAGATGAGAGCAGAACGAGGGGGAATAAATATATGCAGATTATTGCACCCACAGGCAAGAATTTGGAGACGAAATTACGGTAGCAGAGCTGTAAAATTTAAAAAAAAAAAGGTTGTGCATTTAACAATCGCAATCGCGAGAAAGAATGCGCCTTCCCAATACTGCAATCAATGGATGCAGTGATACATGTATCATTCAAATGTAGGCAACTTCTTTTCTTGGAAGACCTCTGTTTATCCAATATGAGAGGTGCCCCACATAATATTCGCATTAACAGCCAACCCAAGAAAAACCAGGCAATGCGAACATATATCTACAAAAGACCAGCGTACTGACAACGCAGTGAACACAGTTACCAGGCTACACAGATTCGCTATATCAGAACGCATCGTTTTAGGGGCGAAACTCCTTATAGCGGCACCCGTTCGTCCCGTGGTAGTGTGTAACCAGTCTTAAAAACGGAGGGGGTGTGCACACATGAAGGCTCCCTAAAGACAATGCGCTGTGACAGTACGTGATATGTATCGCCCTCTCCTCTCCTACGCTTCCCCCTCTTTCTCCTCTCCTCAAGGCGACGCTAGATTACTAGATCGAGTGCGCGTGACCCAAGAAGGAGTCGGACGCCCTGCTGGATCCCGCCGAGGGCACGGACAGCTGCGACCTGCCACTCAATATGTCCGGGGACCTGGAGCTGAAGTCACGCGACGAAGACACCTACGAGAGTCGCTTCTACGGCAAGGAGCATGGCAACCACTTAAAGGGGCCCTGCGACACTTTTGCGTCTGCTTATTTTGCACCGCAAATGTATGTAGTAATGAATGCCGAGACGAACGCAAAAAGAATTATACGAATTCGTGCACGAAAAGTGAAGTTATCAGTCCTCAAAGTTCAAAACACAAGCAGACGACCACGAGAAACGTTCCCTTTCGAGTTTCACTCTCCCGCTGACGTCAAAGGCCGGTTCCAATCACCGCGCGCGTCTTACAAAGACATACCGGAAATATCACCTCATGGTGGCCTTCACACAGTACATTGCTACCCCTCTTTTGACGGCGTTGTTACCATGCTTACGACAAACAACGTGCGTCAGCTAGCAGACGCTCCTATGATTTGTCGTGTAGTGCACAAAGTGAGTCTGGAAGACCTAACACACCTCGAGCGCGAGCTCTTGCAACGCAGCGATTGCTTGCATGTCGTGCACGCCATTGCAAATTGAAAGTGCGACGCTAAGCCCCGCGCAACGCGAGGATGGCTCCATGGGCCCAAACGAAACGCTAACGCCCGATGACGCGGAAGGCGTCGGGCGGTAAGCGTTTAGAATTTTTTTTCGTTGACAGCATCGTGCCGAACTGAGCGTTGCGTGTTTCGCAAGTGCCGGTGTGGCCGGTGTCGCTCGATGCCGCAAAAGGCAAAACACCGAAGAGTATCGTTTGATTACCATTCCACAGCGCACCTGGCGTCGTGTTCGTTTTTTTTTGAAAAATATATCAATTAGAAACAGGAATCATTTGTTTCTGAGAAAACATGAAAAGGGGTTTTGTTCCTCTTACGGCTCCGTAATATGGCCTAGCTACCACCATATTGCCGCATGGTTGTGTGAGCACCCACGGGTAGAAGAGGACAAAGAAGTTCGGACTGAGCCGCTTCTTAGCGACAGACTTACCGCTCGTTAACATGTTTCGTCATTTAGTACCAGCAAACTTGCGAAAAATTCAGCTGTTATGGGTACCAGGCCACTGCGGAATATATTTAAACGAGATGGCGGACACATTAGCCACAATATCTTTAAGGGGACCCATTACACCGATTATACCCGATACTGCTTACGCGACAGCAATAAGATTTCGAAATGCTTGTCTGCTTAATGAAATAGGCAAATTTTCATGGGATCAATTCAGCGACTTCGCACATCTAAGATTTGGCTGGAATAAGCAGTGGCGTGTATCACGGCAAGTAGAAGTTACTTTCACCAGACTACGCTGCAGAATTCCGAAGTTGAATTATTACTTACACAAAGCTGGACTCAGCGCGTCTCCGTTATGTCAGTTTTGCGGTGAAATAGAGACAATAGAGCATTTCTTTTTATTCTGTCACCGGTATTCTAATCAGCCAAAAAGATGCCTCGTCGCTCCCCTTCAAAAGTTAGGATTACAAATCAATGTTCCGCAAATTTTATCATTTGGTGGCATTACATTAGGTTATAGCCACAGGGAGGTCCACTCTACAGTGTTTGCTTACATACAGGAAACCAAAAGATTACCATGCTAGTTTATATTGGCTTATTTTCAGTACTAATTCCAACCGTTGTTACATCCATCAAACATCACACCTGATAGACTAACTGTGTGCTCTGCAGAATTTTCAAGTATTGGCTCTGTTCTTTTTTTGTCTATTTCAGTAAAAAAAATTACAACGTTTATCTTTAGCCTCAAGTATTTACCTCAAAATCCTGCCGCCCGGTTCTTGGCCCATCCCCCTTTGTGGGTAAGCGCCACTAGTAAGAGGTCGTCATCATCATCATCATCATCTTGGCCTAACCAGCCAAACGCGCGGAACCACGCGAGGTTGTCGTCATAAGTGTGACAAGATTGGTGGAGGAGCTGGGTACGACGACTCACGACTCACCCCATGCACAAGACCCCGCCCGGTAGCCGGAACACAAGCCCTGTGCCCGTGAACACTCCAGTTCACAGAGCAAGCCGCCGCCAACGAGGCTTACCACCGGAGGCACCGGAACAGCCTACTGACACAGTGACTATGACTTCACCTCAAGCCGCCATGGAAGTTCCTACGTCTTCTACGCCGATCTACTGCACCGTTCAGAATCCGCTCATGCCTAGTCCCTTTCACGGAGAGCTGTTTGAAGATGTGGATGACTGGCCGAGTGAGTTTGAACGTGCCGCAGCGATCAATTACTGGGATGATGCCGCAAAGCTCCGCAACGTCTATTCCTGCTTAAAGGACGGCGCCCGAACATGGTTCTTGAACAGAGATGATGTCTTGACATCCTGGCGCGAGTTCCATCATCGCCTCTTGGAGACCTACAGGAGCCCCGACCGCCGCGAACGTGCTGAACGTGCACGTGAAGTTGGTCAGAGGCCAAGGGAAATTGAAGAATACCTCGCCCAGCAACGTGTACCATTCGCACGACGTCAATCGCGGTCACCATCTCCACGGCGACCCGCAGCCATTGGGCCACGTTTCGGGGCGACGGCACGGGGACGCTCCCCAAGCCCTCGTCTTGAAAACTGAAAGCAGCGACCTTCGGGGGCGAGGTTGCTGGGGCTCAAAGTGCGGAAGACCTCCTATCGACGCTTGCGCGAAACGCCGAGGACATTAAATCCCCGTTTGAGTGCAGTGCCAGAGAAACGCCGGAATCTACATCTGAACACAGTGACCGAGTCTCGCTCGACATTCCTGTGCTGATAGACGGTGTTCAGGTCAGCATTGGTGGATACAGGTGCAGAATATTCAGTTATTAACGGAAAACTGGCCACTAATCTTAAGAAAGTGATGACGCCTTGGAATGAAACACGTATTCGCACAGCTGGAGGACATGTTGTTGCACCGTTGGGTCGCTGTACCGCAAGAGTGAAAATCCGTGCGTCAATATTTGTGGTGACCTGCCCCGTCCTCCGCGACTGTTCTCGTCAGCTTGTCCTCGGCATGGACTTCCTTCTCGAGAACGGCGCGATTATAAATCTCCGCGAACGAATGGTGACCTTCTCGACGCAGCGCGCAACAGATCGAGACGCCGATGGCTGTTGTAGACCTGCGTTGCGTGTTGCTGACGAAACGTGACGCTGCCACCACGAGCGACTGCTTTCATAGAGGTGACTTGTGAACATCTCCGAGACGGTGACGCGGTCGCCGAGAGCTACCTATCACTTTTGCTGCTTCAAGGTGTGTGCGCAGCCCGAAGCCTTGTGCGTGTTCGTGACGGACGGTCACAAATACTTGTGACGAATTTCAACTTCGAGCACCGGCATCTTTTCCGCGGCACCACCATGGCCTATGGAGACCCT
This sequence comes from Rhipicephalus sanguineus, assembly GCF_013339695.2. Classification (NCBI taxonomy): domain Eukaryota; kingdom Metazoa; phylum Arthropoda; class Arachnida; order Ixodida; family Ixodidae; genus Rhipicephalus; species Rhipicephalus sanguineus. The sequence goes on along the minus strand of NC_051180.1, from coordinate 56,081,776 downwards.
GTAGCTGACGTCACGGAGTGTTCGCGTCCGAGGAAATGAATGATGGTGACAGGTTTCTGGACCACATCGACGTCAATTCGAAGCTTTCGGACGAGAGGAAGGCCGCACTTCACAACCTTTTGAAGGAATTTCAATCTTGCTTCGCCTCTTCTTCTCGAGTCGGTCAAACGCCCCTCAAGAAGCACCGAATTATTACCGACGATGATGTTCGCCCAATCAGACAGCAACCTTACCGTGTTTCTGCTAAAAAACGCGAAGCTATACAGACACAGGTAAAGGAGATGCTCGACGATGGTGTTATTCGACCGTCCAGCAGCCCGTGGTCCTCACCAGTCGTTTTAGTGAAGAAGAAAGGCGGAACGCTACGATTCTGCATTGATTACAGGAAGCTCAATAGCGTCACAAATAAAGACGTTTACCCGCTTCCACGGGTCGACGACTCTCTCAACAGGTTGCGACGCGCCGAGTATTTTTCATCGATCGATTTAAAGAGCGGCTATTGGCAGATAGAGGTTGATGAGCGAGACCGAGAAAAGACATCGTTTGTAACTCCAGATGGGCTTTATGAATTCAGAGTTCTTCCGTTCGGCCTCTTATCTACTCCAGCCACTTTCCAGCGGATGATGGATACCGTTCTCGCTGGCTTGAAGTGGCAAAGCTGCCTTGTATACCTCGACGATGTGGTCATCTTCTCTGAGAGCTTCGAAGAACATCTCAAGCGCCTAAAAATGGTCCTGGAAGCCATTCGTTCTGCTGAACTCACGCTAAAACCCCAGAAGTGCCATTTTGGGTATGAAGAGCTGAAATTCCAGGGACATGTCGTGAGTGCGGATGGAGTTCGGCCCGATCCAGAGAAAACTGCAGCCGTGGTCGCCTTCCCTGTTCCGTCAGATAAGAGAGCAGTGCGACGTTTCCTCGGCTTGTGTACTTATTATCGTCGGTTCATTGCCAACTTCTCGAAGATAGCCGAACCGCTCACGCGACTCACCCGAGATGGTGTACCCTTTGCCTGGACTACAGAATAAGAGGCAGCTTTCGCAGAGTTACGGCAGCGAATGCAAACCTGTTGTAGCCCATTTTGACGTGGACGCTGCTACTGAAGTACACACAGATGCCAGCAACGTTAGACTTGGCGCTGTCCTTGTACAACGGCACGGCGGAAATGAGTATGTCATCGCTTACGGCAGTCGTACACTCTACCGATCCGAGGCCAACTATTCTACTTCAGAAAAGGAATGCCTCGCAGTCGTGTGGGCGACGGCAAAGTTCCGACCTTACCTCTTCGGCCGTCCCTTCAAAGTGGTGACTGATCACCACTCGCTGTGCTGGCTGGCCAATCTCAGAGATCCGTCTGGCCGTCTCGCTCGATGGAGCTTGCGCTTGCACGAGTTTGACATAACGATTGTGTACAGATCTGGGCGCAAACACGAAGATGCCGGCGCTCTTTCTCGAACACCTGTGGGGCATCCCGATATGGACTTGGAGGAGGCCGATGCTTTTCTCGGGGAAGTCATTGATTCTGACTTCATGTTAATACAGCGAGCAGATCAAGACTGCGCCCTGTTATCGATTCCTTAGAAGGCCGAAACGCCCACGTTCCTGGACACATTGCTCGCGAGCTGTCATCATTTTGTCTTAGCCCTTTGCGACACGGCGTCCTCGTTTGGGGACACAAACTTCAGAGGCGCGTCCCACGCCGCGTGTTTCTTCAAATATCCTGAAACTGAGTGTGCACATTCGTGCACGCTTCCTGATTGGACAACTAGCGGTCATTTTATTTCATTGTCCTGCGTATTGCTGCAGATGATCACTTTGCTGGAGACACTACCGTGTTAGACGATCGTTCGACGTGCCGCGTTCCAGGAGCAACGCCAAGAGTATTTTTTTCTCCGTTCGAAACGAATACAACCAAAAAAGAAGGTGTGCATGCTTTTCAGGCCTAATAGTTGATTCTTTTTATGCAGTTATTGATGCTGACTGATGGCAGAATAATTAGATAATTAGTTACACGCGCATTAACATCACTTACTCAAACTGACACAAAGAAACACATTCGTTCGTTTTCTTTCCTGGAATGTAATAGTGAGTGCCTTCGAATCATGCCATGCGAATTTGACGCATTTGCAGACAGTGAATCATAATGCGTGTCTGAAGGGGTTAGAAGGGGCATCCTTTACAAGAAAAACGCGCGAGGTAGCGGCAAAGCTTTTCTCCTCGTTGTCCCAGCCGACATGCGTGATGACGTCCTCCTTGCGTGCCACGACGAGCCCACGTCAGGACACTTGGGCTACTCGCGGACTTTAGCCAGGGTGCGCCAGCAGTACTACTGGCCACGACTATCGGCTAGCGTACACCGCTACGAGCAAGGCTGCCGCGAGTGCCAGCGTCGTAAGACGCCCCCTGTGAAACCCGCGGGCCTTCTCCACCCAATTGCACCACCGCGGACTCCATTCGACCTTGTGGGAATGGACCTTCGAGGACCCTTCCCTTTGTGGCCCACCGGAAACAAATGGATTATAGTTGCGACCGATTACTTGACCCGTTATGCCGAGACAAAGGCGTTACCCCGCGGCACGGCGTCTGAAGTCGCGAAGTTCTTCGTGCACCACATCATCCTGCGGCATGGCGCGCCGTCATGTGTGATTACGGACAGAGGGACGTCATTTACCGCACAAATGATGGAAGACATTTTCAAACTGAGCTGCACAAGTCACCGAAAAACAACAGCTTGTCATCCACAAACAAATGGACTGGCGGAAAGACTTAACAAGACCATAGCAGACATGCTCTCAGTGCACGTGGACGTACACCACAAAAACTGGGACGAGATTTTGCCATACATCACGTTTGCGTACAATACGACAACGCAGGAAACGACGCGATTTTCACCTTTCCGCCTTGTTTACGGACGCAACGTGCAAACCATGCTCGATGCTATGCTTCCGTGGGATAATAGCGATGAACTTGCTCCAGACGCCGAGCAATACACCCAGTACACCGAAGAAGCTCGTCAAGTGGCTCGTGTAAACATCAGTCACCAAGACGCAGATGCGCGACGTTACAACCTTCGCCGTCGAAATGTCGCCTACCACCCTGGCGACCGAGTGTGGGTGTGGACACCTATCCGACGACCAGGCTTGTCTGAAAAACTTCTGAGCCGCTATTTCGGACCATACAAGGTTCTCCGACGTGTCTGTGACCTCACCTACGAAGTATTTCCGGACGGCGCAGTGTCTTCACGTCGATAACTTCGGCCCGAAACCGTGCACGTCGTACGACTCAAGCCGTACTACACACAGTAGCCCTTGTGCTTTCGCGCTACTTCTGTTACCATGCGACTCCTGTGGTTGTTTTCTTCGTATTTTCCTGTTTGCACATAGCGCAAGTGTCGCTGCGTCATCTTACTGGTACTCAGTCTCTTGTTCTCTGCGTCTGCGCGTGTTGTAGTTATTGTTTTCTTTTACAAGCATCGAGTCGATGCTTTTCAAATGGGGGTCTAATAATGCCGCATGGTTGTGTGAGCACCCACGGGTAGAAGAGGACAAAGTTCGGACTGAGCCGCTTCTTGGCCTAACCAGCCCAACGCGCAGAACCGCGCAAGGTTGTCGTCATAAGTGTGACAATATGAATGTTGCACGTCACGTGTCGCGTCAAGCCAATCAAACACGGTCTTTGTCGTCACTGTCACATGACATTACGTCACTTCCTGTAACAGAAATAGCCTATGTGTGTCGCCATAGTCCGAAATCAAGGTAGTTTATCCCGTGAATTAAAATTATAACCGCTTCGATTTCGGCGTTGCCACTTGCGCAACAATATCGGTGCATTCCACAGTACCAGAAGAACCCATGAAAAAAGTTTGCAATGGCTTAGCTCGGCTATGCCAGAATATGTGTAGCGTTAGCAAATGTTCAGCTGATTATTCTGAGCTTTCCAGATTGTCTAGGATTAGCTTGATTGTCGTACTTACTGCTGCTCCAATGACACACACATGGTATACGTATTATGTGGCACATGCATATTTATTTTTGCTCAACGTCAGGTTGCTTCTTCATTCTTCGTACGCTGAACCGCTAATTTCCAGGCAACTACTTCGGGATCCGATGACATAAGCTTCTCGGCTCTTCTGCGCCGTTGAGCAGCATTCGCGCGCTCCTTCTCCATGGCGTTACCCACCTGCAAACGCCAGTCAGAGGCGCTTTCAAGCGGCACCAGCGCATTGTCAGACGGCGACTGCACAGCGAAGGCGAATAGCTGCGCGCCGTCATGGCTACGACGTCACCCCTCTCGAATGCGCAGAGCAGCAGCGGCGAGTCGCGCGCGCCGGCGCCAGTCTGTCTGCCCGGCTACGACGCCGCTCCTCCCGCCCTCCGCCACCAGCAGCGGCGTGCCGCGCGCGGCGGTGGCGGAAAGAGCGTGAGATGCCGGCTCCGCACTGATCCTCGCGCATGCGCAGCACGGCTCATGAGGAACCACGCGAAATCGGCTCCGGCTAGGCAAGTGTAGCTAACGCTACAAGAGACATGCTCAAATAGTGTCGCAGGGCCCCTTTAACAAACGACGAGGCGCTGGGGCCCGTCATCATGAGCCTCTGCAAGGAGAACATCAACAGGGACGAGCTCATGTACTCATACATGAGCTCGTCCATGTACTCATACATGAGCTCGTCCAACAGGGACGAGCTCATACTCCATAGCTTGCCTCGTCGTGCTTACAGCACTGTTACTGAAGTGTCGGCTTTGCGTCCGTGCGCGAAAGCTTATATCGACGAGGGCGCGTGGACGAGTCCATCGTGCGCATCTTGTCGCTCCCGTGAGACACTTCGAGACCACCCTGCAGTAGAGTGTCCCACATACCTTACGCGGCGTATGTTGCTACCATAAGATCTGCTTGGGCTAACGTGTGCGACTCTTGACTATTTCCTATTTCCGAGTGGGTGTGCTTCTCCACACGGCCAGGCTAACCATGCCCGGCTAACTTCTCTTCACGAAACTTTTTTCTCCTGCTCCTAATTTACTTTTCGTCTTTGTTTCCTGTCAGTGTCGTCCTCTGCTTTTGAGGTTCGGGGAGAGTTAGCAAGGTGCACCTCAACACGCTGACAAGGGAGGCAGTTGCTGCACTGACGAAGAAAAGCCCCTTGTCGAAAGGCTGGTTGTAGCGACATTGCCAGTTACACGACTTGAGTTCTATAACAGTTGCAAATCTTCAGATGGTCAAGAACACTTCAAGACCCCTCACTACACGGTGAGCCTCATAATAGAATCGTGGTCACCGAAAATAAAACCCAAAAATTCATGTCCACCAACCAAGCTAAAGTGGCGACCATCCTCCCATCCGCAGTACAGGGTACTGCATAAGCGTAAATGACGGTCCCTTGAAGTGGTAGCTAGCGCCACTCACGACAAATGCGGCGGAAGTGAGACGTCACATTAACCGCACGCGTCACTTAAGTACATGAGCTTAAGAGCAGCCAAGTGGCAAGTGAAATCGCGTATGATGATTCTATCGCGGTAGCAGGTCTAGCGAAGTCAATGTCGCTGCCATATAACGCATGAGCGTGATCGCAAAACAATCGCCGGGCGAGTGCCGCGCTGTCGCATCTGAACATACGAGGGGCGAAATTACTCACACGACAGCGATTCTGTCTCCGTCCAATAACGATAATCCTAATGCTCTGGTGCAACTTTCTCCTTCGGGTAACCAATGAACGAACGAAAAGAAGCGAAAAATGGAACAAGTAGAAAAAAACATTTCCGTGGCACGAAAACAAGAGATAACGGGTTTGTACGGGGCCATTAGGAGATTGAGAGCGCAACACTTGAACCTGCCCCCTCCCCCCTCCCCCCTCAACCCCCCCCTCCCCAACCCCGTACTTTGTAGCAGCAATCCCGCAAATGACAGGTCGCAGTCAGAGCGCGCGGCGTGACTCATCGCGCACCACGCGCACAATGCAGAAAAAACTAGCGATCGAGCCAGCGCTCAGAGTCGTATACAACGCACGCTGGTCGCTCGGCTACTTTCTATTTCCGCGAGCGCGCTCTTCCTATATCTCCCAACGACGTCTCCGCCGCCACGACTCGTTCGCCCCTCCCAGAGGCGCGTGTTTTCAGACGCTCGCCGTGAACGGTTTATTGATCGTCCTCGATTCCAACCGGTAGTGTGACGAGCGTACTCGGTGTTCTTCCTATTCATTTTTATGTGTGGTGTGTGTGTGCGTGTGTGTGCGTGTGTGTGTGTGTGCGTGTGCGTGTGCGTGTGCGTGTGCGTGTGCGTGTGTGTGTGTGTGTGTGTGTGTGTGTGTGTGTGTGTGTGTGTGTGTGTGTGTGTGTGTGTGTGTGTGTCCTTCTCAACGCTACAGCGGAGAAACAGCTTAACGTATAGGGTAATGAACCAGAGCTGCGGTCCGTAGATGCGTTGGGGAGAGAAAGCAGAGAGACAAGAGAATCGAGTTCATGTAGAATGGTAATGAGTTGGGGGCAGGAGAAAGAGAGAAAGAAGGAAAGTGTTCGAAAGAGGCAGCATTGATTAACCGGCCTACTTGAGGCCGTCCGCGCAAGGTAAACTAGCTCCGCCCATCGCATAACCAGAGGAGGCGAGGAAGGGGTAGGAGAGAGGAGGGGGTGTAAGCGGTTCGCGACTGACATCGATCAGCTTATGTGCCAGGTACGGAGAAAAAAAGAAAAAAAAGTGGTGAGAGAAAGAGATAGGGAGAGGAGCAGGCATTTAGCGAGCGTGTACCTCTTGTTGCTTACGACGCGGAGAGCTGTACAGAAAAGAGGCACGTAGGAAGGAAACAATCATGGTCGACCGCCTTCGCCACTCACCAAATACAAAGAGACATGGCATCGAGTAAGAGTGTCGCGTCGTTTAGTATACGGCGAACATGTCGTGGGGTTGAGACGCAGAAGATAGTGAGAAGATCCTAACGGGGCATGCCGCGTCAGCCGTCGTCGCTGTAGTCTCCACCTCATCTGCGCAGAGATGGCAGACCCTAAGACGAGTAGCGGCAGTGGTTGCGAGGGACGGAAATCAATGGAAGACAGGAGCCCTTGCACAGCCGGTGAAGCCGCCGCGCGGTGTGTATCGCACGGTTGTGTGTTGAGACGAGAAGCGAGAGAGTATTACACACAGAGGATTGCTACTTAATGCGCTCACTGTCGTTTTGCCAGTGAGTTAAGTGTTGAGAGGATATGAAGCGAAAGAAAACGCTAGCTGAAATTTCTGTTATCGGAGCGTGTATTCATTGGAAAAGCTATGGCTGTAAATCATGGGTTACCAACATGCGTCCCGTGGACGCCTCCTTAGCGGCCCGGCCCGCACATGACAGTCCTCGTTTCATATTTTTCTTTTATTTTCATCAGAAATATGTTCACGAGCTACACAGACGTGACTGATCTCATGCATGTTTTTCGTGATGCCTCCCACGCGTCAGCATGTGTTAAAGCATAATTGTGCATCAATATCTCTATATTTCAGAATCGGCGTCCTGATTTCAGTCATGCTGGATAGGATATCATATAGATATGTTTCTACAAACCTCACGTCAAATCCCCTTCAGAAATCAGAAATGGTTTATGTACAACATATTGGAAAGGGAAAAGGCCTTCTTTCGAATGGCAGCGCTAGCTGACATTTTGTTCAAGCTCTCCCCCCGTGCGCTCCAACCTTCTTCGCTGACCCAGTCCTTGCAGGAGACAATTTCCTGACTGCTGCCCGCTAGCTGAGATGAGTTTGAGACTCCCAGCTCTAAACTGTCTGTAAGAGCAAACTTCGGCAAATCACAATGCTGAACATCTCATAAGCACGGCGGATGGAGCTATGAGATAGGACATCCAGCCTCAGCGTTGTAATACGGGCGCTGTAACAAGATCGACATATGTGTCCAATTTGTCTCTCTCTCCCCCTCCTCTGTTTTGTTTATACCGGCTATTGCCAGGATTATCAAAGTGGCAGTATAATAATACACGTACGCACCTGCAAGTCAACGCAGTGCCTGTGTGTTCGCTTCTCTGGCCCTGTCTGATACCTCTAGTCGCCATGATCGAACCAACTAGCCGACCACCCTATTATTTCAAATACGGCGTGGATCAACTTGGTTTTACCACAAAAAATCTCTGGTCCGTACGCTTTTGCTGCATCCTATTAGCGTGCACCGCACTTATCTCACGAAAACGACCAACATTCTACCATCCAGCCCCGTTCGTCGCGTTCCTCACTGCTCTAGCTCCCTCCACCGCACTGCACGCTTTTATCGGCGCGGAATTCACAGCGGGGCTAACGGCACGGGTCAGCCGCAGCTGTTGCACGTCCGGCGGCATCCCATTCATTCGAGCGACGGCTCCTCATCGTCCATCAGCATCGACGAGCGGCGCATTGAGGGGGAGGCCGCAAAGAAGTGCGTCTCGCGTGACCCCGGTCTGTCCGAAACACGCGCGTCGTTCAGCGACAGGCGGCGCCCGTGTTCCCTCTTCGTCTCGCCACTTTCGCGCGGTTATCCGCAAAAATGTGCCGAGTACGACGGGGCCACATTTTTCTTTTCCTTTTGTGCGTTTACTTCTCCCTTTCTCTATATCCGTGCTGCCTAGTTCTCTAAGGCCATCACCCAGATAATCTTTACTGAGGTCAACGTATTCTAGAAACAGAGAACTGAATCAAAGGAGCAGACATGCCAGACGGTTGGAGATCTTTAGGGCGCACAGCAGCGCGATGCGGTATGATCTCAATATTGTATTTCATCTTTTTGTTCATTTTTTGTTTTTTAAAACGTCACGACAAATTTGACATCAGCAGGGTTTTCGGGCTTCGGTTACAGAGATTATTATTTCCTAGTAAAGCGTATATCACGCGCTGTGCTTGGACGCTTTTGTTTTACGTTTATTGAATTTTGCTGTCTACTTTTATCGCATCTCAACCAGTTGACAGTCCGTGTCAAATGTAGGTCAACGGCAGTGCAGTGGCTTAACTGAGTGGAGCCAGTGCTCCTCAGTGTCCCTACGCCAAACAGATTTGAAGTAGCGCTCAAGGTTTCTATTTACATCGGTTCTAATAATATATGGTTACGTGTTTTCCAAACCAAATTGTAAACGCAACGCTTTTTTCCAACCAATTTTATTTGATGCACTAGGCGAGAACTGAGTCGAGAAGTGAAAGTGACACAGAGCATGCGAAAGTCGAGGCGTAGTGCATAATCTGTCTTGTAGACGCAGGAGCACACTGAGAATTTATTGTTCTGTGAACTGAATGATCAAGATTGAGAACGCTGCCACGATGTGGCAAGGGGGCAAAAAAAAGAAGCCAGGTGGGTGCAATAAAAACACGTACAGTATCACGAATCAAAACACGACATCGTTTTTTCTTTTTTTTTTTAATAACGACCGTTATGAGCAATTGGCTCGTAATAACCGTGTCATGTAGCTGCAAATCTAGCCACTGAAGGTAATGTTGGCTCTGATGCAAGTGTTCCGAGACGAAACTACGCCGACATGACATGAGCTCTAGACGCTGAAAACGAAAGTATACAGGCACTGCTTAGCCCTAAGTTTTCGCGTTTCAATCCGTGAGTACTGTTCGTTAGACGTAACAACCGGTATTGATAGTACAAAAAAAAGAGACTGAAGAGGAAGTCGCATAAATGTTCGATTGCGTTATAAGATTGCACCTACAAAAGTAATTGTTCCTCTCATGACCGACGACACCGCGCATTTTTAATGAGGTTTACTTCGTGACCGCGACAAGAGCGCGGAAGCGCACCTGACCAACATTGTTTTCTCCTCCACGCCATAATTTTTTTGACGTTGCTGCGGCGAACTGTAACTACAGCTGCGCCTGCGCGGGAGTCTCGCTATGTGGAGGGTTCCCGGCGCGCTCGGCGCTAAATAAAGCGCCGTTGCCGGCGCTTGACGGTGATGCAGGAAAAGCGCGCGCTCACGAGGTCTGGAGAGCGCGCTTATGCCGCGCAATCGATTCGTTTTAGGCAGAGAGCCGTGGACGTTCTTTCCTCCAACGGCCGCCACTATATGTGCCCACATTTCTCGCCATTCGTTCGCTAGAGACGGCAGAGAGCAAAGAATCTTCTAATTCCAGCGCGAGCAGAAAATTCAGTTTCGGCGACAACGCCGCAGGCGCGGTAGACGTGTTCGTTCTCCCAAAGCGCGCCCAGGGTGCGGCCGTGCTGTGGGTTCCCGCATAGGGCGCAAATAACACCGAATGCGCTTACGTGCAACGTCTCAGCGTGCTTTTTGTAACGTTAGCTACACTGCTCCTCGCGCATGCCCGAGGAACAGTGACGTCACATGGCACACAGCTGGCGCACCGGAGCCGCCGCCGCGCGCGCCTCGCCGATCTGCGCATTCCAGATGAGTGACGTCATAGCCGTGGCAGATATACTGGCGCCGGCGAAGCGCCCAGGGCCCGTATTCTCAAACGATCGCAAAAGGCGATAGTATCGCGTTTGGTGACGTAGAATTCGATGCGTTCAAGTAAGTAAAAAAAAGCACTTGCCTGTGACGTCATTGTTGCAACTGGCCGTTGGTTGTACGAATGTCTCACAACACAGGAGTGAGCGCACCGTACGAGCGCGAACAACCCGAGTGCGGCGTTTTCGAGCGTGTGCTGCTGCTTCTACGCAATGGCCAGGCTTGGCCGACTTGCTGTGGCTACTTGAAGTATAAGATGTGTTGAAAGTGCTTTCAACGGTTTTTTGTTCGATTATTTAATGCACAGTATAATATTTAAAGAATGTAACTTTGCGTGAAACGTATTTTCGTTGAGAGTTTAACACGGCGTACTCGGAGAGTTCAGCTGTAGTGTGCCGCCGCAGCGACATCGTCTCAAGATCTCAACATGTTGCCGGCTCGCGATAAGCCACGCGAGCAACGCACGGTTCATGTTCCTGGGACGTTCGAACCACGAAAATACACACGCGCTGGCAAAGAACGAGTGCTGATAACACCCCAAGGTAATGCTCGATGAAAGCTTCAGCGTAAAAAAATGCTGCGTATATCCACCGAGGATTGAATACTAGAAGCTACCGCCTACGTCACTGAAATGCTAGACTTCACCACGAACCGACGGTTAACGGTGCCTTCGTTTATTGCAAATATGTCGAGAGCACCGACGAGCACCATGACGCAAAATTGACGTCGGCGGAATTACCAGATGGCGCCCTAACTTTTCCGGTTTGCTCAATAGCCAATCAGCGCGCACCAAAGGCGATACTTTTGCGATTGTCGCCTTTTGAGAATACGGGCCCAGCTGTTCGCATCTGTTGCTCAGTGGCCGTCTGACGTTGTGCCGGGCGTTGGGGCCATAGAGACGACAACGTGTTATTACACTGACCACCGAGCCGTCTTTTTGGCAATATAGAAACGGCGTTGAGCAAAAAATAAATATACATGTGTCATATAATGCGTATACTGTGTGTGTGTCATTGAAGCAGCAGTAAGCATGATAATCAAACTAATCATAGACAACCAGGAGAACTAAGAATAATCAACTGAACCTTAGCTCACGCTACGTATATCCTGGCATAGACAAGCTAAGCCACTACAATTCTTTTTTTTTCTTTTTGCCCAGATATTTTCGTTACGAGAGTTTGTAAAATGCGTAATACAGAAAAGGAAGGGCTGTTCTATTCTGGCAAGAAAGAACTGCCCCCGAGTCATGGTTGAAATCGACTTTCGATGCGGTTTGATAAAGAGACCTTGCCAAATCGAACGCGACAATGAGATGGTGTGCCCTAGAGTCACTGTATATGCTACCTTTAGGTAGCAGAGTTGCGCATAGGTCCGGCTAGCAACCACAGCTACGCGGTGAAGTCGCACTTCGTTTTTGCAGGGGACATGCCTACCGCGTCGCCGATCAACCCGTCTGGCGTGTCGAAGACCGGCGATAAACATTGGCTGTCGATGGCTAGTGTTAATTCAGTTCGCTGCAGCGGCGGCGTCGAGAAATAAAAAAAAACATGGCTGATCCCTCCGACATAGGAATCGGTATAACACGAAAGTGAAACGTGTCTTATTGTATAGTGATATATGAGAGCTTGTACAATGTCTATTCGTGTTTGGCAGCTATAGCACCGTTTGACGTGGATGCACCCATGTTGACAGCATGTCTCTATCGCGACGACTAACGCCCATGATCGTGATTAAACCGTTGTGGTAGCTGACGGTGTGAAGTTGTGAACATATATTTGGACACAGCGAATCGTGAATCCCGCGTAAGGATGATATCAACAAGCTCATAATCAACACTGGTACCCGGTATGCACTTCTTCAAAGCGTCGTCAATTAAGGAGAGAAACTTCATGGCATGCGCTTTCTAGTAATGGGTAGCCGACGCCTGTGCTCATGCATACATAACACACACTGCGCTTCAGCAACACGGGAGGTAGAGGTTCGTAGCCTGAGCCGCAAACGCGTGCGTCCTGCTGGCCTCTGTCTCGCAGGCGCTGCTCTCGCTCCACCAAGGCACGACATTCGCCCGTCGAAATCGCGTCCTTTCTGCAACGCATATTGCAGCAGTTTTGTTAGTCGTTGCTCTCGCAATTGAAGCAGTCGGCGGCGGAGAAATCCCGTTGATGCACGTGGAAGCTGCGCTACTCCGATGAGCCGACGCACGCTAACACGAAGCCATAGGCAAAGAACGTAACTGCGTCAAGAGTGCCTCGGCGACGCCAGCGCGGCCAGTCCAGCTCTCTGGTATCGAGACGCTTTAACCGTAACCTCCGATATCGCATGCAATCTCGGAGTAAGCGCTAGTAAGTGTCGATCGTGAAGCATTACTTCGTTTCACATCTCACAGACGGCGGCACCGTCCCGCTCCGCGCGCCGCGAAAGAGACTGTGTGACAGATATAAGGCGCGTTCGCGCCGTGTCTTCCATCTCCCGAGTTAGCTTAGTCGGTAGCGCGTCGGGCGCTTGCCGTCGTGGCAAGCGCCCGACGGTTCGATTCCCAGCGGGGGTATCGTTTTCTTGGTTTTTTTCTTTCTCACCCGTAGGCGTCCATTTTATCAACGTCATATCCGTGACGGATGTACTTGGTGGACCCCGGCATAAAACACTTTCGTGTTAAAATTGGCTCAAGCGGCAGCTTCTCCGCAATGCATGGTTGCTAGCGGCGTTGGAAGACAGATGCGCAACTCTGCTGCCTAAAGGTAGCATATACAGTAACTCTAGTGTGCCCCTTTGCGCCAGGCCACCACTTTTTATTTATTTATTTATTTATTTATTTATTTATTTATTTATTTATTTATTTATTTATTTATCTTTAGTGGCACGGACTCTTGGTGACACTCTTGTTTCTCCTCCAAGCACTACCCCCGGTTTTTCGAATATTCAGAAAGAGTCCATTAAAAAATCCATGGCTCTGGTTAGATCGGATACGTTTGACATCAGAGCATAAGTTTACTGAAGGTAAGGGCCAACTAACTGTCATGATAATTGATGAACATTAATTGAACGATTTCATTGAAAGAGCAGGTGGTTTTCTAGAGAGCAGCTGGGATCTTTGCGGGACCTAGAGGAGCGCATCGCAGTCACGCACTCCTTTCCACGTGGCCTCCGAGATCCACCTCATTGGCGCGACGAAGCACAATGTTAACCCAAGGAGGGCACACGAACGCCGACGCGTGAGTGCCTCTACCAAACGCCTAAGTCAAGTATTAGTGTGCGCTCCATTGTTCTTATTTTTAGATACGAAGCAGCTCTTTGACTCACGTGTGTAACGCCGTACGTTACGTGCGTCCGTACGAATGCGGCGCAACGCGTTCCCCTCGACGTAGATGTTGGAGCGTTGCCAAGTAGGTCACGCCACAGCTTTGCGTTGACGTCACGCTTCCCTCGCAGGTGCGCGCTGACGTCACTCTCTCCCTCACCCGCAGCATGCTCGCCGTAGCGCCCGCAGCTGCCGGCTGCTCCGCCCGCTCGCAACACCTCTGAACGTGTCACTTCTCTCTCGCTTCACCCGTGGTAGTCAAGGTGAAACGCGCGCCTGCTCCTGTCTAGCGCCCGTGTCTCGACTCTGAAGAAACAACGACTACGAAGTCTTGCCAAACGCTTTAATGAAACTTACACGAAACTCAACCCGCCTCCCGTGTCTTTGCGTTTCAAACAAACGTTTACTCGAGTAAACGCTACACCGAGATTCGCTTCAAACCGTTCTTCCAGCACCCGCGTCGACGCCCGTTTCAACCGGGTCAACGCCGTGCGCACCGCTGCTGCTTCGCATCCCATCAGGGTTCCCTTCGGGGAGATGGTCCAAGTTTTTATTTATTTATTTATTTATTTATTTATTTATTTATTTATTTATTTATTCATTCATTCATTCATTCATTTATTTATCATTTGTTATTTGTACGTGCACACTGTAGCACCGCCGGTGCTATTGCAGGAGTGGGGATCATAGGTAGTATATCATACATCAATTGCAGACAAGAGATTCGCGGAATGGCAATGCATGAACATCTTCAGGTAAAGAATTGCAAAGTTCAATTGTTCAGGGAAAAAAAGACCGCGTTTGTACAAGTCTGTTCTAGTTTAGTTGGTGAGAACCACAAGTACGGGACGGATCATCGAACTTAACACATTTGTCTAAACAAGTAAGGTGTGACGATTAAATTATCGAGTGACCTATGGTGTATCGTAAAGATATTTGCCGTAATTACACGTATCAATGCACACTCCGCACGGAACAAATGAACTATGCGTAATAGATGAGTCCTCCACGTCATTTTATTCCTGCTTTTTACTTTTTATTTTCAGAATGCATGCGCAGCGAGGCCTGTGGGCGAAGTTCAAAATAAGAAAAATCTTTAAAAAATAGCTTGAAGGCAAGCTCTAGTCAATCGCATTCTTGAGACCGTAATCCTTTTTTGATGAGCCTACTTCAACCGTCCTGAGCTCTTTACAACGAAGTGGACCGAAAGTAAGAAGCATAACGTTGTGTTTAATCCCCGAGAAAAACAGATTGAAACTTCGGCTCCTACGCGCGGACCTTTCATGCGAAATACGCTCTACGCTAGTTAATTTCAAACGACGCGGAACGCAGCTACGCGTTCGCATAACAGCTTATAGCGCAGCAACGAAAACGAAAAGCGGGGCTCTTACTTCACTTCGCAGTTATTTTTCATCCTATATTCACGAAGAAAACATCTCCTTTCTTGCAAGAAAGAAAAAAAAGTCACAGTTTCGCCGCAAGGGCGAAGCAATGAATGCGATAGCAACAAAAGCCGCCCGTGATGGACGTATGCAGCTTTTCTGGACACCAGCGGCCTAGTTCGCGTGAACGACACCACGTGGCGTATCGACCTTAAAGAATTCAAAAGTCCCGCCATGACGTTTGCAGTGACGCGGCACTAAATAAAATAGAATCAAAAGAAACAGTACACACGCCCCGAGACTGTCGCTTCACCTCGGTGCGCAGAAAAGAGAGCGCTGTTTGTCGGCGTTATCTCGACGGCGACGACTGGCAATGAATCGGCAGTTTTTCTAGACGTGCCATGCCAAATGTCTGGCCGTTATAGACGCGCCCACGATGCATGAAGAGAATCCTGTTTTTATTTGTTTGTTTCTTTGTTTGTTTGTTTGCTGTTTAGTTTCTTGCGCTGCCGTACCGGTGGGATATTGGAGCAGCATGCTGCTTTCCGAGCTTCTTTTTTCAGCTAGCGGGAACCATTATGTTTGGATACGAACAGGATATTGTGGTTGCATAATAAAGCGAATTTCCTTTGGTGTAACACTTGGGTGATGCTCGTTTGCTCCTTGCGTTACCTCAAATTAGAACTGGATAAGTTTGAGAACGCTAGGAATGAGAGTAAAAAAAAGGAAGTTCAATATAGTTTTTATTTGTTTTAATTCAGTTCTTATTGAAATGTCGCTGCCACCGCAAGCTTGGCGCCGTCTAAGCGGGTGTGCAAAAATGATACAGTCGTTGAAAGATGATCTTGTACACCGGAAAATGTGAACTTGGTTAGTTTTTTTATTAGGAATGAACGTATAGTAGAACATACGCGACTGACGTGTTGTGTAATAATCTCTAGATCTGCCGTCTATCCCGCTAAAAAAGGCACTTATCTATCCTAATTGCATTTCTTCTTTTTCTTTCTTTTTTTTCTCCTTTTTTTCTCACGGTCGACTGACTCATATGCTGGAGGGGATTGTCTTGAATCCTGTTGGCGCAGATACACCAATAGGTTACTCTAATGGGCTGGAAGTTCTCCTGAAGCTCTCCTTTCATGTTCTGTAGGCGCAGTCTCTTTCAACTTTGCACTTCAGCAAGCACAAAGTCGATCATGAATCACCTACTGGCCCAATCGTCTACTTTGATCAGCACAAAGAAATTCAGAAGAGCGAATTTTGGCGTTTTTGCGCTGACAACAACGATTGTTATTCAACATAATATAGTAACTATTCCTACAATCTCTCAAAATCACTTCTTTATTCTGTATCACTCCTGATGTAGAATACAAAATGCATTTGACTTGCTCAACAACGGGTCACAAGACACATCAGAGAAAAGCGAACCCTTTAATTCCCCCTTCTTTCGTTCACTTAGTATATGAAAATTTCTTCAGTTGTGAGTGGAGCTCCTTCTGTTACCACGAAGATGGCGTTCCAAAGGAAATCTCAAGCCTTTCTTTCCAGGAGGTTCCCTTAAGAGAACGATGGTGTTTATGCGCACACGAATTTTTATTAGTAGTTTTTCGCTCGTTGCAATGACTGAAAAATACCAGTCTTCAGCCAGATAAAGTCGAGCGAAAGCTGCTTTTAAATGCGAAGCATTTCTTAGCGAACTACTGCGACTTTGAGCGTATCTATCTATCTATCTATCTATCTATCTATCTATCTATCTATCTATCTATCTATCTATCTATCTATCTATCTATCTATCTATCTATCTATCTATCTATCTATCTATCTATCTATCTATCTAGCCGCCTACAACTTTGTGCTCTCCTGGTCGCTTGGTTAATCGAATGTACACCAAAATTGGTATGGTGTAACATGACTGTATGAAGAACATAAATGGCAAGTCATAACATGAAAATCATGGCACGCATGTCATGTACAGCATGATTTACATGCCACGCTCATGGTGCGCTGGCGGCCGTTTCGCTAGCTTGATATACACCAAAATTGGTATCTTGTGACGTGACTGTGTGACGAACATAAATGACACGAGTTAACATGAAAATCATGACACGCATGTCATGTACAGCATGACTTACGTGCCACGCACATGTTGCACTGGCGGCCGTTTCGCTAGCTTGATCTACCCCGAAATTGGTATTGAGTGACGTGACTGTGTGACGAACATAAATAACACACGAGTTAACATGAAAATCATGACACGCATGTCATGTACAGCATGACTTACGTGCCACGCTCATGGCGCGCTGGCGGCCGTTTCGCTAGCTTTGTATACACCAAAATTGGTATCTTGCGACGTCACTGTGTAGCGAACATAAATAACACGAGTTAACAGGAAAATCATGATATGCATGTCATGTACAGCATGACTTACGTGCCACGCTCATGGTGCACTGGCGGCCGTTTCGCTAGATTGATCTACACCAAAAGTGGTATCTTGTGACGTGACTGTGTGACGAACATAAATGACACGATTGACAACCAACCGAAATGTGTCACAAGACCCTAGCTGTGAATTACAGTGACATAAACGAGCTTTTTTTTTTCACCATATGATTAGGATTTGTATTGTTGAATTGCGCTTTGAAAGTCACAACGGCATGTCGCGTTGCCTGACGGGCAAGCCTTCATAGTGCACGAATGAGATGTCCAGAATGCTGTACACAGTCCGCTGCTATTTACTAAAGAAAAAAAATGCGTTTAAAATTATTCCGCACGTTATTAGGCATTCTTGATTTATTCTGTGCTAATAAAAGACTAAAAGGAGTTGACGTTGAGAGGTGGCATTGCCTTCGCGACTACTAGTGAACGCATGTGGAGTACCGGCGCATGCGCGTGGCGCTTTCTACATTGAATGAACTTCCAAGTAGCACACATCGAAAACCGGAAAAAATGCATTCCATAACGTTTGGGCTGTGGCATAGGCTTCGCAAGACATTGACCTACGTAGGCGGTGTCACGGCTGAAACTTTAGTAAAGGCATCTTTTCTACACACACACACACACACACACACACACACACACACACACACACACACACACACACACATTATATATATATATATATATATACACAATAGTGCATTACCGACACGTTAGTCATAAACGTGAGGCGAACAAGCAAGGCGAGCTTGATCTGTTCATTAGTTTGCTGAACCGTAATCAGGCTTGCCTCGGGAACAGTGTGGAGGGCAATTTAGGGAGCGTCGAATACTTGGCACATTGAATCGGTAAGCAGAACGTGTTGAAAGGGTGTCGGCCTGATATCGCGTGCCTCTCGATAACAGGCCTGATATCGTGCATGCCTCTCGATTGTATTATCGCCGCGCGCCCGGCACTTCCAGGTCACAAATGGCATGCACGTTATGAGCGTGAGAGTGAGATAGCATTCTTCATAGGAAAGTGGCGAGTGCCGAGAATTCAAGAAAGGAAACACAAGCCAGCAGCAAAGCAGCCGGTTGAAGATCTCTCCGTCGTTGCTATGGCAACGGTGCGCGCGGCCGCGTTCGCTTCCGAGTTTGCTTGCCTACCGTTTCGCCGTCTGTTCCGTGCACACCGGTTCCCGCCGCCGGCCTGCGCCAGTCAGCGAGGGGGGGGGGGGAGGGTAAAGGGAGGGGGCACTCGCTGAAGGCCTTCACAGTTTGAGAGAAACACCTATTCTCATTATTCTTGTCGGTAAAACAGCGCCTTTTCAAACTTTTGGGAGGTGAGGCGGGCCCTTGGGGCATACCCCCTAGCTACTGGCCTGGCCTCTGGACTCCTATGTGGCCCCGGTCGGTCTACTAAACTTCTTCCGAAGTACCACGGCCCGTACCGTGTGGTCTAGCAAGCCTCGTATTTCATATACGCCATCAAGTCACTTGAGACTTATTGTAATCAAACAATCTCGAGGCATGAGATTGTGCATATGGACATGCTAAAGTCTCACTGTCACTGTGCAGCTGTCCGTAATTAGCCAGGATGGCTCTTTTTCGGAGGGGAAATAAATGTAATGCAAAAGAGCAGCACTACTTGCAGAAGCAGAAAACGCTGCTCCCGTAGAAAAAAGGCGACGATCCAACAATACAAGCTTTGCGTTGGCTCTATTAGTGGTTACGTTTCTGCGTCGTCTCTAATAGTAGAGTACCTCTTTAAAACGCTTCATTATATTACAAATGGCTGCCCTCATGCTTGCCTTGGTTTCGGTTTGTATTGCCTTATTATGATTGAGGTTAACTAAAATCTGGGTTCCTTTTCTTCGTTATTAAGTAATGGGTTGCGTGGTAATAAATAATAAAACATTAGAAGTTGTTTACTTGCTCCATTTACAAAAGCGAAACCGAAACTGCAGCAAATATCTTGGGTGCAATGCTCTAGCGAAAAAACAAGCATCTAATTCTTCAGCAGCGTTGTACTAGTAATAATACTTGCTGGAGTTCTACGTGCCCAAACAATAATATGTTTATGAGGCATGCCGTAGAGGAGGGCTGCGGAAATTTCGACCACTTCAGGTTCGTAACGTGCATCTAAAACCAACTACACGAGCTTCTAGCATTTTCGCTTTGTTCAAAAATGCTGGAGCCGCCGTCAAACCTGTGCCCTTGGGGTCAGCAGCCGAGCACCGTAACCGCTGTACCACCGCGGCAAACATGAGCATTTCTGAGAGAGACAAAAAAAGAAGAGAAACTGCATTGGAATTCGAACCCATGCCCCAGCGATTGCGCGCAAACAGCCAGCACGGATGATCAACCCATTCAGCCACAGCGCGCGGATCGATGTAATGCGAAGCAGCCAGCAAAGAGCTGCATACGTCGTCTTGTATGTCATTGAGGAAAATGCGTGTCATGGTTTTCATTTTAACTCCTATTATTTATGTTCGTCACACAGTAAAGTCGCGGAATACCAATTTCGGGGTAGATCAAGCAAGCGAAACGGCCGCCAGCGCACCATGAGCGTGGCACGTAAGTCATGCTGTACATGACATGCGTGTAATGATTTTCATGTTAACTCGTGTGTTATTTGTGTTCGTCACACAGTCACGTCACGCAATACCAATTTCGGGGTAGATCAAGTTAGCGAAACGGGCGCCAGCGCACCATGAGCGTGGCACGTAAGTCATGCTGTACATGACATGCGTGTCATGATTTTCATGTTAACTCGTGTCATTTATATTCGTCACACAGTCACGTCGCAAGATACCAATTTCGGTTTATATCAAGCTAGCGCAACGGCCGCCACCGCACCATGAGCGTGGCACGTAAGTCATGCTGTACATGACATGCGTGTCATGATTTTCATGTTAACTCGTGTGTTATTTATGTTCGTCACACAGTAAATTCGCGGAATACCAATTTCGGGGTAGATCAAGCTAGCGAACGGCCGCCACCGCACGATGAGCGTGGCACGTAAGTCATGCTGTACATGACATGCGTGTCATGATTTTCATGTTAACTCGTGTGTTATTCATGTTCGTCACACAGTGACGTCACGCAATACCAATTTCGGGGTAGATTAAGCTAGCGAAACGGCCACCAGCGCACCATGAGCGTGGCACGTAAGTCATGCTGTGCATGACATGTGTGTCACGATTTTCATGTTAACTCCTGTTATTTAGGTTCGTGACACAGTCACGTCGCGAGATACCAATTTTGGTGTATATCAAGCTAGCGAAACGGCCGCCAGCGCACCATGAGCGTGGCATGTAAATCATGCTGTACATGACATGCATGTCATGATTTTCATGTTATGACTTGTCATTTATGTTCGTCATACAGTCATGTTACGCCATACCAATTTTGGTGTACATTCGATTAACCAAGCGACCAGGAGAGCACAAAGTCGTAGGCGGCTAGATAGATAGATAGATAGATAGATAGATAGATAGATAGATAGATAGATAGATAGATAGATAGATAGATAGATAGATAGATAGATAGATAGATAGATAGATAGATAGATAGATAGATAGATAGATAGATAGATAGATAGATAGATAGATAGATAAGATAGATAGATAGATAGATAGATAGATAGATAGATAGATAGATAGATAGATAGATAGATAGATAGATAGATAGATAGATAGATAGATAGATAGATAGATAGATAGATAGATAGATAGATAGATAGATACGCTCAAAGTCGCAGAAGTTCGCTAAGAAAGGCTTCGCATTTAAAATATTTTATCTCGCGTTGATATAGCAACCAGCGATTCGTGCAAAACCCGAATTCACTGACAGACGGTCGCGCGCCGGTGCGTTAAAGCTCTTTAGGCGAGTCAAGTTCTCTCTCCACCGCTGAACTACTTTCGCCGCCTGGTTCAATCATATCAGATTTCCCGGCGAGCACCGGTTCAACGCGAGATAAAACCTTTCTCGAAGTTTCGACGTACTGCGAATAAACATCCCCTGCCATCATCGGAGCGATGGGCGCTGCAGTTCCAACTTCCTCAAGCCACAAGCGCTTTCAGAGCCGCAAGCACGAAGACTAGGCAAATCCACGTGCAATACCCATCATTCCCATGGTGGCTGGGCGATCGCAGCGCCAAAGTTCCCTCCACTAAATTATTCTAGGAAATTCTATGACTGTGTGTTATTTGGAAAGGGCAACGATACCGTAAAGCGGCGTGCTTTGGAAGCGGTGGAAGGACGCAAGTGCTTCTTTTGGCGGACTTTATTTTCCCCCTACTTCAGCGTCCTCCAAACATTGTTACATTGCCCTTCTTCTGAATTCTGATTGCGTCGCAGATATTATCGAGCATCAGTATGTTTGACACACGCATATGCTGCACGGTATATGTGGCAGTAATTAGTAAACGCTTCTTCATGGATAAGTAGAATCGTTAAGTGCTTTTATGACTACCAGATTCACAAATGTTCAATTCAAGCGTCCAAGTGAATGTGGTGTACTTTTCGCTTCTGCAGAAGTTTAGTATAGCTCAGATTCACGCTCGTCAGCCACACAACAAAGATTCACGTTTTCTTTCTCTTTTTTTCCATACATACATAAGTTACATCACTGTTGTTCCTACACTTCCAACATAGCAATGTCGCTGCGGAGGCGTAAGCTTTATTTTTGGTCCACCCGCACGTACAATATATTGGTAACTTCCACCACGTCTTCGCGATCGGTTACTTAGGGTAATTATATAGTTAGAGCATACAAAAGGCCCCACAAGACGACTCGAAATATTGCAAGTAAACCTGGATGATTGCGCTATGAAGAATAGTTACCAACCCACAAGGTGTATTCTGGCCTGTAAGCCGTATCAATGTGCGGCGACCACAGCATCGTGTTTATTTACATCGGTAAAAGCATTTACATTACCTTAACCAAACGTATATCCCATGTACGATGGCCAGAATCATGCCAACAGTACAATACCTCAAGCTGTCTTTTTTCTCTTCTTTCCTTCTTTTTGACCTCCATGCCTTTCTTGTCCATCGTTTCTTTCTCTCTCTCTTTCACTCTCAGTGGCTTTCGTAAGCCAATCACTTACCATCACTTACTGCATCGGAAGAGAACAGCCGGTCAATAAGTATTAAGAACCTTTCGCTGCGTCCATGTCTTTTACAATCAATTCGGGTCGCGTATAAACCGGAATGGCATGCGACAACGCAACACTCAAACGCTGAACGGCTGCGGAGACCTCGCAGTCTTCCAAACGGTCGCCCCTCTAAGCACCATTAACGACACACATCCAGCGCTCATTAAGTGCAGGCGGACCAAATGACACACCCGACGAGGCAAGAGCGGCTGGCACCGTAAGCGACATCTTCTGGCTGGTCACACAAGCCACTGAGTGCGTTGTTGCGGTTTCTTCAAACAACCGTACTGAATACTTGGACGGTGCTGCAATCATGACTTTGTTTTCTGTTTTGCTTTGTCGCCTGCTGTCTTCACAGACTCTTCTGCTTCCCTTTCATTCTTTTACACCCTTTTCCCCTTCCCAAGTACAGGGTAGCAAACCGAAGGCTTCCTCTGGTTAACCTCCCTATCTTTCCTATATCGTTCTCTTTCTTTCTCTCTCTCTCTGGCTGGACGCATTCTGCCAGCTATACAGTATCTTGTTGTTTATAGTTACGCACACTTTATTTTAGAAATGACGATTTAACGTGTTCTCGCGATAGGCGTTGAGCGCCGCGCGAGACGTTAATGAACGCTTAAAATCAATCATACACAGCCCCCGCTGAAAACGCTGCAGAGAACGAACGTCTTGACACAGCAGTGGTTAACAATAGACTGAATCAAAAATCAAGTATACGTTCTCAAAATGCTCCATTCACGGAATCGCACTATAACCGTGTTCCAGTTGACAGAGCTTGTAAGCAGCTGACACGATAAAAAAAAAACCTGGGCTGGCACGCACGGCGTCATGATAGCGTCATATTTGATCTCATTTAAGTTCAGTTCATTTTGTTGTTTTCAACACATGACATGTCAAACCAAGGTACGGCTAATTGCAGATTAGACTGTCCGACAATGGCCCTACAACCCATGCACTGCTCAACAGTTGTGTAAACATTCATTAAGAAATTGTACAAAAAAAAGCGGATGCATTGGACGGGACAAAAGAAAAACAAGCTTGGTATTGACCATTAGCGACAGTTTATAGCACACACGAAAACAATCAGTGGGCGAGGCGGCAGCGTGCCTGCAACTATGCGGAACAAGCACGTCTTTTTCCTTGTACAGATTCTGACCGCCATTGCCTCCAGCCCTGTGTCGGCATCATGCCTGAATTTCTGCCCAGCAGACGATTCTCGTGCCTTACCTGGCGAAGAACACAGAAGATCAACCTTCAGGTACAGTTTCATCGAACAGCCCAGCGCCTCGTGTGCACTTGCGAGCCATGCCTTCGCCTCCTTTCACGTGACGTCATCCAGCCCAAGACTTATATACCCACCGCCACCTCTGCGCATCTTCAGTGGGCGAGGCGGCAGCTTGCCGCTTGCGTGCAACTATGCTGAACAAGCACGTCTTTTTCCTTGTACAGGTTAGTTACCTTAGCGGTGCTAAAGCTTTTCGAAGCAATGATCCATTTCTTGTCCTGCTGCCTTGCCCACAGAAGCGAAAATGTGCACCTTGTAGTTTACTGTGTTCGTTATGTTCTTTTTTTGATGCGCTGTTACTGTGCGGTGACGTCGAGCAAAACCTAGGGCCTAATGATGATAAGACAGCCCGCCAACTACGGAGTGCAAAAGTAGACTCTCAAAGTGATCATGAATTACTACTTCACGTTCTCGAAGGCCAAAAGGAAATAATTCGTCGTATGAGCGACTATAGTGCGACACAGACTTCTTTACAGGAAACCTTACTGTAAAAACTGCGCGAAAAACGTCTTCTAAGGAAACCTTAGTTCAGCTCAAGGACAGACTAGATTCCTTAGAGGCATCAGTCACACCGGTGGCCCATGCTCAGGAGCAATTTGCTTCTGTGAAATCCCATACGCAGAACGTAGATAAAAGAATTGCCTCAATTGCTGATAAAGCTGACGACCTCGAAAATCGCAGCAGGCGAAATAACATTGTTATTCAAGGTTCTCGCGAACCCGCTGATGAAACACTGGCATCTCTGTACGAGTGTCTTTCCAAGGATTTTTTTTTCAAGAAAACCTTCAGCTTTCTATAAATGGTATTGAAAGATGTCACAGGATCGGATCAAAACGCCCTCACAGAACGAGACCAATCGTCATTAAATTGCTCGATTATAGAGAAAAACAATCAATTCTAAATAATTGTGGTAAACTAAAAAATTCTGGTATGTACGTGGACGAAGATTACTCAGAAAAATTGCGGAACGTAAGAAAAAGGTTGCGGGATTGCACCAGTGAAAACAGAGAACGCGGGGAGCGGGTTAAACTTTCCTATGACAAGGTATCTGTCAACGGAACTCTGTATATCTGGGATGAAGCAGCTAATGATAAGGTTGCAGTTTCTAGAAACGCAAAACAATGACCCCTGCACCTTCCCTCTTCGTTGAAGCTGCTGAACGTAAATTGTAGAAGCGTTGTGCGCAAGCGCCTCGATTTAGAGCACTTAACTTCAATTCACGATGCCGACGTAATCGCCTTGACCGAAACATGGCTTCATAATGGTGTCTTCGATAGCGAATTCATGCCACCTCAGTTCTGCGCTCACAGAAGATGTAGGAATCATAGGGGCGGGGTGTGGCTCTGCTGTTTTTAAAGGGCTTAAAAGTTGTACGTTTGCCCGAGCCGCCTGGAGCAGAAGCGATGTTTTGCAAGTTGTTTTTGAAAACGAATGTCTGGTAATTGGAGTAGTTTACAGACCACACGGAGAAGATGTGGAGGTCCTGGAAGAGCTAAAGGCATTTATGGCTTCCATTTTTTCGCATAACACAAAGCTCGTTCTTTGCGGTGATTTTAATTTGCCCGGAATTAACTGAAATATCTCTTCAGCTACTAATAACGATATTGTGAGTGGTGAGGAACTCATCGACATTGCGTTTCGCTTTGATCTAAGACAGGTAGTTCAGGATTGTAAACGTGTTCGCGGTGATTCTAAATCCATTCTGGATCTTGTTTTTGTTCGAAGTAACATTCCGGAAGTAACATTCCGGGAACTATTGAGTGTGATATAGTTGACGGCATCTCCGATCATTGTGCTGTGCTTGTGCAGTTTCCCTCTTTAAAGGCGACAAATCATGTTAAGGTTATGTCTTTTCATGACTTTGCAAGAGCTGATGATGTCTCTATTTTGGACAGGACGAAAGAAATCATCTTACGACGATTTCTTTCGCAGTGCTGGTACATGTGATGTTGACGATTTGTGGGTAAAGTTCAGGGACACAATTCAGGCCTGTATACAACTCTTTGTACGACTTAGAACTAAAAAAACTAACGTCTCCAATCCTTGCATTACACGAGAGATAGTTTATCTAAAAAGGAAGGTTAAGTGATTGAAAAAAGCTAAGAAAAAGCGCCGCCACAGCACAAACATTCATAATCAAATCTCAAGTTTATCTAAAGAACTTAAAATTAAGATGCGAGAAGAGGTATACAATTTTTATAATATTAGGCTCAGTAAAACGATAAAAGAGTTCCCGGCCTCTTTCTGGAGATTCATTGAACCGGTGACCTCTAAAAGTAATACCTTCATTGTGAAAAATGCTTCTACTTCTGACGCTACTGTAATTGCCAATGAATTTAATGATTATTTCAAATCTGTATTTGTTACGGATAATGGGAGCTCCCCTTCTTATAAAAAATTTTGTGATTTGCCTCTTATAGAAGATTTAGAATTATTGGAATCTGGGGTACCTAATTTACTGTTAGACCTGAGTGAAAAGAAAAGTCCTGGTCCAGATGAAATACCCAACGCGTTTTTAAAGCGGTACGCGCTCTGGTGCGCAAAGTATCTTACACTTAATTTATAACTCATCTCTGTCTAGTGGTACTTTACCTGATGACTAGAAGGCGTCGATAATTAAACCTCTACATAAGCAAGGCGATAAACACCTGATAACCAACTACAGACCTATAGCCCTCACTTGCACATGCTGCAAACTTCTGGAGCACGTAATATACAAGCATGTTACGAAATTCTTGGAGACCAACTCAGTTTTATCACCGGAACAACGTGGTTTCAAGCATGGGTTCTCCACTGTCACACAGCTAGTTGAGGTAACACATGACTTTGCTTCGGCGATCAACAATCGTACTCAAATCAACGCTATATTTTCCTAAATTTCACCAAGGCGTTCGAATAACTGTCGCACCCTAAACTACTACTTAAACCCTTGCACATCTTAAAGAATGGTATGATTTGTAACTGGATAGAGTCTAATTTAACTTCTAGGAAACAGTGTGTCACGTTTAACCAAGACACTTCAAGCATGCTTCCGGTTTCTTCAGGAGTACCACAAGGATCGGTGTTAGGACCATTATTATTTTTACTCTACATCAATGATATTGCTGACGCACGTAATGTAAAAATAAGATTTTACGTGGACGATTGCGCAATATACTCCGTTATTAACTCTGTTAATGATCAAATGCGACTGAACAAGGAACTTCATGAACTTTTCCAATGGTGCAAGACATGGCAAATGTCAGTAAATCTCAAGAAAAGTGTTGTCATGTCTGTAACAAATAGAACACATACAAGCTCATTTGACTATGCAATTGATGGTAACATCTTATCCCGCGTCGAGCGCTACAAGTACCTTGGCCTTCACATTCGCAGCGACCTTCGCTGGAATGATCACATAACAGAGATCACTAACAAAGCAATGTCTAAACTGCATTATTTAAAACGCTCCCTTCGCCATCCTTCGTATGACACAAAGCTTATAGCATTTAAAACACTCGTCTTTCCTATTCTTGAGTACGCTAATATTGTTTGGGACCCCTTTACTCGCACTAATATCAATAAGTTAGAAAGGGTACAAAACAAAGCCGTAAGATTTATATTTAATCGCTACGATAGGGTCTCTGTCTCGTGTTTGGTGCCGAAGGCTGGTCTAAAGCACACCTCCGAGAGGAATAAAATCCCACGATTACGTTTTATGTTTAAAATAGTTAAAGGACACCTCAACGGCAGTATATCCAATTATTTGCATTTTTCCACAGGTTATGATACTAGAAGGCGACATAGTCTTTCAGTTGCCCCATATCAGTCGGCTAATAATGTTTTTAAGTATTCTTTCTTTCCGCGAACGATCATGAGTGGAATGCCCTAGATGCACCCACCATTGAAACTGACAGCATAGAAATGTTTGAGTCATTGCTTGCCAGTTGATTATGTAAAGTTCCCTCCTTTGTATTTCATGCATTTTGCCTTATATTTTTGCTTGAGCGAGTTGTCTTTGTCTATGCCTCATCTTGTCATTATACACTTTGTACTACTGTTTTGTTTAGCGAGTTCTTTGTTCTTTACTTTATATTGTCTTCATTTTATGGTACTGTTTCCCCTGAAAACGTTCTACGTTTTATTCATCATTGTAACACAACTCTGCAACGACTCCAATAGGAGTTAGCAGTATTGTTAAATAAATAAATAAAATAATAAATAAATTCAATCAAACAAAATTTTACAAACATTGTAAACCACATTCGCTTGACTTCTTTTGACCTGAAGTGATGACGCAGCAACATTTCAGAAAAACATGTCGACCTAGATTCCTAACCTATTCCTCAAAAATTTGGCATAGACAAAGCGGATGGTTTAGCGTAGCGCAGGTAAATCATAGCCATCTCAGCGCGCGCTCGCGCCAAGGAGAAGTCTTCCTCTTCTTCTTCGAGCGCCTTGAGGAGAGAGAGAGAGAGAAAAACTTTAATAGCAAGTGTGTTTGGACCCCCCGGGTCCCTGGACCACTGCGCGGTCCTACGCCACATCTACACGGTCATGCCTCTCATCGCGATGACATCAGCAGCCCGAGGATGATATTAATGCAGGCAAAACCAGGTATAAAAATTGAAAAGGAGGAAGCTAGCGATAAATAGAAAGAGAGAAAGAACTGACGAACAAAATAGGAAGAAAAATAGAAACAAATAAAAATAAAGAGAAAAAACACAGACAAAATGGAAAAAGAACCAGAAAGAAAGAGAGGAGGAAACAAAGAGAAAACCGAAAAGAAACAAAGAACGCTGTCCAGTTCCGCACTCCCATAATTTCTCTTTTACCGACGTTGGCCTTTGTCTCTTCGGCGCGATTTGAAAAGTTTGCCACGTCGGTTGACCTTGGTAAATCTCCTTTGTCAACATCCGAATTCTTCACCTTGACTTTTCGTGGAAAAATCGATGGTGCTCCAGCAGAAGGGCAGAAATATCTATCACCAGACTACGATGCCGAGTTCCCCCACTGAACTTTTACCTGCACAGGTCTGGTCTGTCTCAGTCTCATTTATGCCACCACTGCAACGAGAGTGAATCTCTGCACCACTTCTTTATAACATGCAGATTGTACAAAAATCAAAGAAAAAGACTACTAGAGGAACCCCTCCGAAGGATGGGATTAAATTTATCCCTTCCGATGGTTCTTTCCTTTGGTGCAATTGAATTGGGCCACAGCCACAGGAACGTTTTCGAAACCGTATGCGATTTTCTACGGGAGACAAAGCGAATTGCGTATTAGGTTATTTATTTCATTTTATTTTTCATTCATTCTGGCTTCAATATATATATATATATATATATATATATATATATATATATATATATATATATATATATATATATATATATATATATATATATATATTTCTAGCCTTGAATATTAGTGTGACTTTTTCCTTACATATCCTTTTTATAAACATATTTGAAATGTAAAACAATTTTATCTTAAAAAATAAGGTGCCGCCCGTTTCATGGCCGATCCCCCGCAGTGGGTTGCGCCAGGTTGCCAAGGTCCAACCAACCAACCAACTTCCTTCACGCTAGGCGCCGCTAGTGAGAAGGTGCCTTAATTTTTTTTTTTATAAAGTTTTTCCAAATCAAACCAAACCGGCTCGAAGCAGCGCACTATCGCGCTCAGTATGAGAGCTACACAGCGGGAGCGCGTAGCCAAGCGCACTGCAAGTCCACACAGTTGTGGCGATCGTGACATGCTTTCGTGTTATCAGGGGATGGTTTGGCTGTTCCTGCGAGTGCGCATCGCCTCCACTTGCTTTCACGCTCGCCTTCGTTTTAGGCTGTATAGTGATATCAGCTACAAAAAGGATAACAGCGAGGGCGCAAGCAAGCAATTTTCACGCTCGCCCTCGTTTTGCCATTTGGGGATATCAGCTTCGAAAATAATAACTGCGAGGGTAAAAGCAAGCAAGATTGGGGGGGGGGGGGGGGTGACGCGCACTCGCACAAACAGCCAAACTCTCTCCCGATAACTGGAAAATATCCGACGATCGGCGCCACTGTACAACCTTGCAGCGCGCTCGGCAACGCGCTCGCGTGATGCAGCTCATACTGAGCGCGATAGTACGTGTATCGATGTTACAAGCATCGCGTGTCGACTCAGTGCTCGGTCAGGTGCTTCAATGCCCCGGGACACGGTGCTTGAGGTGAAGCCGACGGAGAACAATCGTCAGATCTTTCTTTCTGGCGTCCCAGGCACGTGGCATCCATGCGCTCACGCTATGCCGCATGGCGCAGTGGCAGTTCAAGTGCTAAAAGCAGCCCGAAAGCTGAGTCGATACCTGATTACGTCCTACCATGCCCAAACCAAAACGTAGCGAACACATAGGGGAACAAAGCAGCAGTTTAACGGAATCTACGAGAAAGCGTAGCTGTGGTTCAGAGTAACGGAAAGAAAAGAAAATCACTGCGTGAAAAAAAAAAAAAATAAAGCCGATGAAGCATGCCTCACATCCAGCTACATCGGTTACAAATATCGAGCGCATGGCTCAGGAACAAGCAAATATGCATGCCTGTCGCGACAGAATATATATTCAAATATCTGTCACGACAACTACGAGTAACAAGCGCGCTCGCGGGCAGCTCCGATTTACTTGTTACCCGCCACAATGGTCTAGTGATTATGGTGCTCGACTGCTGACCCGAAGTCACGGGGTCGAATCCCGGCCGCGGTGACCGCATTTCCGATGGAGGCGAATATGCTTGAGGACCGTGTACTTAGATTTAGGTGCACGTTAAAGAACCTCAGGTAGTCCAAATTGTCCGGTGTCACTTCCCGTTGTTGCGTAAGCACACTATTCCGGCCTTCAATGGACAGCTGCATGTGGTTAAATTCACTCTAGCGGGGTTCGCATTTCTCGTTGACTCGGGTCAACACTCGCTAGTTAAGTATTCAAATAAGCACGGGCAAAGATGATGAGGTTGTCTAGCTGTTCCGTGGCGAACCTCGCGCCCACATAGGTTGTACTTACCGCTAGACGCGTTCCTGCAAAGGCAAAACACGAGCAAGAGGAGACACCGGCAGAACACAACTTCAAAAATTTTTTTCTTGCTTAAAACTAAATGTAATTTGATAAAACTTTCTCAGTCAGTAGACAACTAATGCTGCTAGTAAATGCGCTATTTAGCATGATTTTACTAGGAGCACCTCAATGTTAAGTTTACGACTAAACATGTGCAAAAATGAACTTTTTTGCAACTTTGCCGCCGGCTGTACACACCATTTCACGCCATATACGTCTCAAACTATTTTTGGCCGACAGTAAAACTTCCTGGCGATCAGTTAAGAGAAAATACTACATTTCACTGAATGTCGCTTTTCTATGAAAAAATCCCCAATATGGGTCTTATATTCCATATGTAGGGCCGCATAAAAAACCCACGAAAGCGTAAATGTTCGTGAAACTTATTTTAAGTTAGAAGCCTACGATCGTTATGTAGGGAAAAATTGTCCTAGCCTAATTTATGAAGAAGAGATTTTTTGAAAACGCATTGTACGAGTCATAGTTTCGAGCTTTCCGAAAAGCTTCACATATGGTTTGCAGCACTGAAATTTTTTTTCGCCAAAAATATTTTGCCGGAAGGTTTCTGGCTTTTTGATAGACAGTCCTCAATTTTTTTCATTCAAATCGCAGGTGGTCGAGCGCCAAGGCTGGGACAGCTGGCGTGATTATTATTATTATTATTATTGTTATTGTTATTGTTATTGTTGTTGTTGTTGTTGTTGTTGTTGTTGTTGTTGTTGTTGTTGTTGTTGTTGTTGTTGTTGTTGTTGTTGTTGTTGTTGTTGTTGTTGTTTCTCTACCGCAACGTCTTCGTATTCTTTTGTTTATACCGGAGTGGCGGCTGGTAACGCTGCTACAATGGAAAACTAGTCTTCCGGTATCGAAGTGGTTCGTTCTGGCGAAGCAACCCAACATCTTCTCTTTCTGAACAAGCTGTTTGATGGAAGGCCCTATTTCCTTCGCGTTTGTTTACATCGAGGTATAGACAACACAGAGTATAGCCGCACGTTCCAGTTGCAGTCACGTCCGCGTTCGACAGCCAGCTGTGGTAGACAGATTCGCTATGGGGTGAACTGCGGTGTCAAACGGCTTCTCCAGTGCTACCGCATCTGTGACTGAATCCTTCGTTAGCGGTGCGTCGTGACCCGCTAACGGAAATTAATTACGCTCTTCTCGCGCCATTGTGTGGCGACGTGTTTGGGAGAGATCCGTCCAAGGGCTTCAAAGCTCGGCTTTGTGTAAGCGCCTGCAATGTTCGCTCTAGATTGCGCAGGTTTGTTTTATTGTTTGTGCATTACTGCGTCTTGATGAAAGATGAAGGGCGACTATACAACTCTTTCGCCTCCCTCGTGGAGCGAGTGTACGAGGCTGGACAGACTTCGTACTTTAGCACGAATTATCTGGGCTGTTGTACCAACCGTAAGTGCTAGATGTATATTGTTTATATATTTAACTTAAGCACACTCTAAGGAAAAAAAACGAGCGCTTTGACCCTTTTCCTGAGTCTTGACTTGCCACATATTACGCGCTAACTCACTTTCAGAGAGGCGTGCGTCTCACGACTCTTCAAAGAGAGTATAATTGATCTCCAAAGAGTTCACGTGGTTTTTTTTAAAGAGCATTATATATAGGGCTAGTCAGGACTTACAAAAAAGAGTTAAATGACTAGTTTTTTTTTTCTGAGTGTATTGTGACTTGTGGTTCGGTACTTCGGTAGCTTCATATTTCCACCTCAGCAAAGCACTGACACTGCTTCAGTCGGCTTTAGAGAGCATACAAATAATTTTAGGGCCAATTATGGGTCACATTTAGCTGCTCGCTCTAAGGGTTGCAAATGCACCCCTCTTTTTCATAAAACTACTGTTATATTTAGGCACAGGGACGATGCGGCGCGCAAGGTTATGGAAGCACTTTCCATTAAGAATGCTGGGGAGAGTTGCACCAGCTCTCCTTCAGTGGCGCTATCGCGAACCGAAATTAGCTTTTTTGGAGGCGGGGTAGATAGATGCCTTTTGGCTTTTGTGTCTTTTTGTTTTCGTTGCCATACCTTGTTGCTGCCTATCTGGGGTTAAGACGAAAAACAGTTTACCCATCATTGTTTCTTGGTATTTTTTTCCCTTTTTCTTGCCTTTGCGCGTGTTGGCATGATCCCCACGTGGCGGCGATTGCGCAGACCGTTTGGGTCACTTTTCTGTGTGTTTTCTTTTTCTTGTTTCTTCTAATAAACCTACCAGTTGCGAGTAAGCGTTCGTTGTGTCAACTTCTTGTTCTCTTGTCTTGTCATTTGCGCTGCTTTAAATATTAAGTAACCTTACCAACTAGCCCAGTTGTCGGCCTTGCGGCGAGAGTATTTCATCATCAGTGTCAGTAAGACTGTTCGGAGATGACTGCATTCTCTTTAAAGAAATAACTTCTACCAGCGATCAAGATTTGCTCCAACAAGCAATAATAACATACGTTGTTGGTGCCATTCTTGGGATATGCAGTTAAATGTCCAGAAGATAGTTTTATTAAGAATCACAAGAAAAAAGGCCCCAATAATATTTTAGTACCACTCCAGCAGCGTTCCCATTCAAGCAGTTGACAATTACAAGTACCTCGGAGTCCCTTTTACCGACAAATTAACATGGAATGAACATATTACAGAAATATGCACGAAGGCATTTAAGAAGTTGCGCTTCTTGCGTAGAAGGCGACGTTATACTTCTCCTCAAGTGCGCTTGCTTTCTGTGAACACTTACGTGCGATCTAAATTAGAATATGCGTCACAAATTTCGGATCCTCATACGTTAAAAGATATCAGTCAACTTGAAACGATTCAGCGCAAGGCCATTAGATTTATTTTTAATAAATGTAAGTGAACAGATTCCTCTAGTGCTCTTATAACCGAAAAAAAATATTTTCTTTACTTTCCAGAACAAAGTTTCATCGCATTAAATTTCTACATAACATATTGGCTGGTATCTTGAATGTACATGATTTGCCATACCTTCGTCCTATTACAACTCGACAAACAAGACACACGAGACCTCATACACTGAAACCGATTTTCTCTAAAACTAAGGCATTTAAAAATCTTTCCCAAAACTATAGAGGACTGGAATAGGCTTCCAGATTCAGTCATTATGTCGCCACACTTCGTTCAGGCTCTGGAGGAGCATATTTTTTGTTAGATTAAATTTTTGCTAAGCGATGATTTTGTTTCATTACTATATATGAGCGTTATTAAATTTATGCACCCATTGTATTTTGTTCTTGAGCCTTTATTGTTCTGTATTAGTTATAGTTTGTACCATTACATGTATTATGCCATTTTATCTCTTTTATGTGTACTGCCCCTCCTGCTTACGACAATTGGCCTACAGTATTTCGAAGTAAACAAATAAACAAATAAATAAATAAATAAATAAATAAATAAATAAATAAATAAATAAATAAATAAATAAATAAATAAATAAATAAATAAGAAGTAGCCAGTGCCAAGATAGTGAGAGTTGTATGTCTGAATATTCCCAATAACCGTAGATCCCACTGTGCTTGCCGAAATTCCAGTAGAACCCATATCGCGGTTAGTGCCGTTGTCAGTGCGATACGCATTGAAGCACTGCAGAGACACATTGCATTGTCACCGCCGAAACGTGTTACGTATGAGGGGTGTACTGCAACCGGGCTCCTCTCTCGCGCGGATGGATGGGTGGATGGATGCTATGAGCGTCCCCTTTATAACGGGGCGGTGACAAGTGTGCCACCAGGCTCGAAAAAAAAACCCTTTACGCTTTCTTTTAGCGTTGGCCTAGTGTCTTTACTTCAATTAAAACTATTTTACTCCAGAAGAAAAAAAAACCTTAAGTTTTCAGCTCCGTTCTGTGCCCTTTACGGCAGAATGTCCTTATTTTTTTCCCATTATTTATTTTTGTCCTTTCTCTCTAGTTTTCTGCCACCAATACTCTAACCGTCTCTTACTTATTTCAATGGCGGGTGTGTTCAGCTTTCCATTGTCTCTAAAACCCAAGGCGTCATGTAGGCTCGTGCCCAAACGTACACCTGGGTGGATGTCTCCACATTCAATCAGAACATGCTCCGCCGTTTCCTGATTTTCCCCGCAGCACGTGCATTGTTCTACTTCTTTACTGAATCTCGCTTTATAACTACCCGTTCTAAAGCAACCCGATCTCGCTTCAAACAGTAAAGCGCTTCCCATTGAATTGTCGTAAAATGCCTCCCTCCTTATTTCATTTTTGCCCTTTCGGTAGTTACTCAAAGCCGGTTTTTTCTCCATAGCTGCCAACCAGTAAATCCTCTCCGCCTCTCTGACTTTTCGCTTAACGCTCTTTGTTGACATACTGCTTACACTACCAGCCGTATATTTACTAGTGAGCCTCCTAGTTCTTTTTCTCCACTGTGTGTCCACGCTCTTCCTATACAAGTAACGGAACACCTTCTCTGCCCATCTACTCTCCTTCATATTCCTTAGCCTTTCTTCGAACCTTATTTTGCTCTGAGCCTCCCTCGCCTCAAAACCTGCCCATCCCATATCGCCCTTTACAGCCTCATTTGTCGTCTTCCCGTGAGCACCCAATGCGAGGCGTCCCACAGTCCTTTGATTTATATCCATTCCCGATTGCACCTCTGCCCTCATGCACACCACTGAGTTCCCAAAAGTAAGCCCCGGAACCATTACACCTTTCCACAGACCTCGAAGCACCTCGTACTTATTGTATCCCCACAATGCTCTGTGCTTCATTATTGCAGCATTCCTCTTTCCTTTTGCTGCTGAGGCTTTTTCCTGTACCTCCATGTACCTGTCACCCTTATTTATCCATACTCCGAGGTATTTGTATTCGCTCACCCTCGGTATTTCTTGCCCTGTATTGACCCCGCCTGATCACAAGGGTCATTGAATACCATCAATCCACATTTTGTTACACTAAATCCTAGTCCTAGAGCTTCCCCTTCCCTTCCGCATATATCAGCCAGCTGCTGTATATCCTCTCGACTGTCAGCAAATAAGACAATATCGTCAGCATAAAATAATCCTGGAAGCTTCTGCTCAATCATCACGCCGCCCTGTTTGTGTGACAGATTAAAACCAAAGTTGCTACCTTCGAGCGCTTTTTCCATATTCACCATGTACAGCATGAATAACAGCGGGGACAAAGGACATCCCTGTCTCAGCCCCTTGCTAATCTCAACGTTCTCTTTGCGACTCATTCCTTCCCATTCTATGCAAACTGTATTTTCTCGGTATATCTCCCTCAAAAGCTGTATACAGTCGTCGCCTATGCCAATTCCTTTCAATATATCCCACAAAATTTCCTGATTAACGTTGCCGTACGCCCCAGTGATGTCTAGAAAAGCCATGTACAAGGGCCTATTTTCTATTTTAGATATTTCTATACACTGAGTGAGAACAAACAGGTTATTGTCTAACCGCCTGTCGACTCGAAATCCATTCTGGAGGTGTCCCAAAATATCGTTGTGTTCTGCCCACTTTTCTAGTTTCATTTTTACTGCTTGCATCGCCAACCTTTATAGTACCGATGTAATGGTTAGTGGTATATAGGAGCGAATGTTATTCTTTTCTCCCTTGCCTTTATAGATTAAGTTCATTCTACCTTTTCGCCAACTATCCGGTATTTGCCTGTCCTTTAAGCATTTTTCTACAGCTTTCAGCAGTGCTTCTTTAGTGCTATTTCCTAGTTCGTTAATGAGGCTAACGGGAATCCCATCTAAACCCGCGGCAGTGCGCTTTGGAATTTTTTCTTCAGCCTTTTTCCAATTGAAATTCTCCAGCACTAGCTCTTCCTCGGTTGCTCTCTCCGCCACACTTTTACTCACCGGGGAAATCCCCTGGACGCTCTTTTTAAACGAATCGGCTGTTACCTTTCGAATGTAACCTAGCGCTTCGTACCCTTCCTCCAACGTTCCTCCAGACGTTGCGCCATCCAGCGGCACCGCCGCGAAGCCTGTGTGTAGTACGGGAACGAATATCTGAATACATGTGGCGTGGGTTTTACACTGCCCATGGCCAAATAAAGTTAAAAGGGCGAGCACGTCTTGTATATAAGACAGGTACGATTCCATCGACGTCTCAGCACGAGATGCCAGCTCCTTCGTGGTGGCGATCTTCCTACCAGCTGATATGCCGAAAAGGGCACGAATCTTTTCTTGCACACATCCAAGCTTCCAGTTTGTTCTTCGTGATTCTCAAACCACACTTTTGCCGTTTCTTTCAGGTAGAATAGGATGTTCGCCAACATAAGTGCGTCATCGCAGCGATAATGCTTACTTGTACGGTCGTACATCGCCAACAGCAGCCTTCAATGCCGATATTGTTAGTACCGCAGAACGCGTCTGAGTCTTTCAGCTGAGGAAGGACAATCGTTGTCGTTGCGGTCTCCGCTGCTGTAGCCGAACCCTTTTCTGCCATCGTGGAAAAGGCCAGGCGTCGGCCGCTGCGGAGCCCCGTCATATCGTGTTATTACCCCGCACCTCCACCCAAATGTCGCGGGGGGGGGGGGGGGGGGGCGGATATCCAAAAGAAAGAAACCATTTTTTTATATATAAATTAAACAAGAAAGAAATGTGTTTAAAAAAATGTACACAGGGAGAAGCAGCTTCAGCCAAGATGGCGGAACATCAAAAAAAAAAAAAAGCGGGAGCGCTAAGCATTCTTTCTAGTTCGTTACTGCTTGTAACAATATTTTTTTTTTCTCTTGGCCATTTGCGGCATGCATTCACTGTCACGTTATCGGTGACTCAATCTTGTTTTAAACATGGCTCCCTCAGCACAGCACTGCAACGGTATACCCATAGATCATGGAGTACACAGTCACCCAGTTTGGCGGTAGAACTATTAGAGACCAACATATAGGATTTAGAAAAATGCGTGATTGCGTTAACTGAATAAAACGAGCTTCCTTCTTGTTAGCCTAAAGCCGCTGACTCTTACTGCAGGCTAGAAAGCGTGCGATGGAGTTCGTACGGAGCTTCATTAGGATAGCTACGCAACGTAGCTGTAGCCAAAGAAGTAAATTCCTGGAACAAACATTGCTCGGCGGGAACAATTATTACTTTTTTGCTCCTTTTACTGCGCAGGAAGTGCCGGCCTCACTTCTATCCTCTGCATTCTTTCCTATACGCCGACTCTATGAGGCACGACGATAACAACCATTCGTCAACGACCATCGCTGGAAAATTCCCGAAGTCAGCACTTTCACGAAGGCAGGAAAAAAGACAGTGAGCTACAAACCGCATGGCACGCAGCATTGTTTCGATTTTGTGACCTCCTTTTGAGAAGACCAACTAACCAGACAGCATTAAAAGGAAGGTAGCGGACGGAAGCAGGTTG
Organism: Rhipicephalus sanguineus; assembly: GCF_013339695.2. Lineage (NCBI taxonomy): Eukaryota > Metazoa > Arthropoda > Arachnida > Ixodida > Ixodidae > Rhipicephalus > Rhipicephalus sanguineus. Next base: position 56,043,424 of record NC_051180.1, on the reverse strand, counting down.
TGGCCGGAAGTGTGACGTCGACTGATAAGCGTAATTCGCGGGCTTCCTGAAACATTTTCTACTCATCTTGGGACAGTCTTTTAACACGAAAGTGTTTTATGCCGAGTTCCACCAAGTATATCCGTCACGGATATGACGTTGATAAAATGGACGCCAACGGGTGAGAAAGAAAAAACCAAGAAAAAGATACCCCGCTGGGAATCGAACCCACGACGTTGCGGCCGCGATGGCAAGCGCCCGACGCACTACCGACTAAGCTATCTCGGGAGATGCTAGACGCGGAGCGAACGCGCCTTATATCTTTCACACATTCTCTATCGCGGCGGGCGGAGCGGGGCGGTGCCGCCGTCTGTGAGATGTGAAAAGAAGTAATGCTTCACGCTTGACACTTACTAGCGCTTACTCCGAGATCGCACGCGATATCGGAGGTCATGGTTAAAGCGTCTCTATACCACAGCGGTAGACTGGCCGCGCTGGCGTCGCCGAGGCACCCTTGACGCAGTTACGTTCTTTGCCTTTGGCTTCGTGTTAGCGTGCGTCGGCTCATCCGGCTCATCGAAGTAGTGCAGTTCCCACGTGCACCAACGGGATTTCTCCGCCGCCGACCGCTTCAATTGCGTGAGCACCGACTAACGAAACTGCTGCAATATGCGTTGCAGAAAGGACGCGAGTTCGACGGGCGAATGTCGTGCCTTGGTGGAGCGAGAGCAGCGCCTGCGAGACAGAGGCCAGCGGAACGCACGCGTTTGCGGCTCAGGCTACGAACCTCTACCTCCCGTGTTGCTGAAGCGCAGTGTGTGTTATGTATGCATGAGCACAGGCGTCGGCTACCCTTTACTTGAAAGCGCACACCGTGCCGTTTCTCTCTTTAATTGACGACGCTTTGAAGAAGTGCATACCGGGTACCAGTGTTGATTATGAGCTTGTTGATATCATCCTTACGCGGGATTCACGATTCGCTGTGTCCAAATATATGTTCACACCGTCAGCTACCACAACGGTTTAATCATGATCATGGGCGTTTGTCGTCGCGATAGAGACATGCTGTCGACATGGGTGCATTCACGTCAAACGGTGCTATACTGCCAAACACGAATAGACATTGTACACGCTCTCATGTATCACTACACAATAAGCACTACTTCTGTGAAGACACGTTTCACTTTCGTGTTATACCGATTCCTATGACGGAGGGATCAGCCATGTTTTTTTTTACTTTGCGAAGAACTCTAGTGCAGGCGACAGCAGCCATATTTATTCGGGAAGCCGGACATTTATTCGTGAAGTCGGCGGAGCCGCTCACCATACCACTTGTTCTTGTTGCGACCTCATTTCCTTTCCTTGGCCACCAATCAGCTTGTGTTCTCTGTGCGACAATGTGTTTCCGAACTGTTTTTATTTATTTATTTTCTGTTTTAACGGAGGCGCAGTTGACAGTGCAACAGTTGTGCTGAAGTCTCGAAGGAGCTCACATTCGCCAAGAACTTGGAGTCCGCCTATGGATGCCGCCCGAAAACAACGCTCTAAGGAAGGCTGCCACCTACAAAAAAAAAATGGCGGACCCCACGCAGTGTGGGAATCAATGTAATGCGAAGCAGGCAGCAAAGAGCTGCATACATCATCTTGTTTGTCACTGAGGCTAATGAAGTCATTCATGTGGTGACATCTAGTTCGCCATATATCGCGAAATTGTCATACATGCATGCGTGTACGATCTGGCACATGCCACGCTAATAAAACATATATTCTGCTACATATATCGGATGCGTGACCTGCTATTTATGTTCGGCACTCCTGTCATGACTTACCAATTTAGGTATATATCCAGTTAACAAAATGGCCGCGAGTGCACTATGAGCATGGCGTCTAAATCGTACGTACATGACATGCATGTCATGATTTTCGAGTTACCACCTGTTATTTATGTTCGCCACACAGACGTCGCGCAATACCAATTTTGGTGTATATCAAGCTAGCGAAACCGCCGCCAGCGCACCATGAGCGTGGCACGTAAGTCATGCTGTACATGACATGCGTGTCATGATTTTCTTGTTACACCTGTTATTTGTGTTCGTCACACAGTTACGCCGCGCGATACCAAATTTGGTGTATATAAAGCTAGCGAAATGGCCGTCGGCGCACCATGAGCGTGGCACGTAAGTCATGCTGTACATGACATGCGTGTCATGATTTTCTTGTTACACCTGTTATTTGTGTTCGTCACACAGTTACGCCGCGCGATACCAAATTTGGTGTATATAAAGCTAGCGAAATGGCCGTCGGCGCACCATGAGCGTGGCACGTAAGTCATGCTGTACATGACATGCGTGTCATGATTTTCTTGTTACACCTGTTATCTGTGTTCGTCACACAGTCACGTCGCGAGATACCAATTTTGGTGTATATCAAGCTAGCGAAACGGCCGCCAGCGCACCATGAGCGTGGCACGTAAGTCATGCTGTACATGACATGCGTGTCATGATTTTCTTGTGACACCTGTTATTTGTGTTCGTCACACAGTTACGCCGCGCGATACCAATTTTGGTGTATATAAAGCTAATGAAATGGCCGTCGGCGCACCATGAGCGGGGCACGTAAGTCATGCTGTACATGACGTGCGTGTCATGATTTTCTTGTTACACCTGTTATTTGTGTTCGTCACACAGTTACGCCGCGCGATACCAATTTTGGTGCATATCAAGCTAGCGAAACGGCCGCGAGCGCACCATGAGCGTGGAATGTAAATCATGCTGCACATGACATGCGTGTCATGATTTTCATTTTAACTCCTGTTATTTAGGTTCGTGACACAGTCACGTCGCGAGATACCAATTTTGGTGTATATCAAGCTAGCGAAACGGCCGCCAGCGCACCATGAGCGTGGCACGTAAGTCATGCTCTGCATGACATGTGTGTCATGATTTTCATGTTAATTCCTGTTATTTATGTTCGTCACACAGTTACGTCGCGAGATGCCTATTTTGGTGTATATCAGGTGAGCGAAACGGCCGCCAGCGCACCATAAGCGTGGCACGTAAATCATGTTGTGCATGACATGCGTGTCATGATTTGCACGTTAGGACTTGCCACTTATGTTTGTCATACACTCTTGTTACGCCATATCAATTTTGGTATATAGCGAACTAACGAAACGGCCGCAAGGGCATAAAAGCAGTGGCATGTAAATCATGTCGTTCATGACATGGATGTCATGATTTTCATGTTATGACCTGTCATTTATGTTCGTCCTAAGGTCATGTTTCGCCATACCAATTTTGGTGTAAATCCTATTAACGAAACGGCCGGGAGAGCACCAAGTCGTAGGCGGCTAGATAGATAGATAGATACGCTCAAAGTCGCAGAAGTTCGCTAAAAAATGCTTCGCATTTAAAAACTTGGAGTGAAAGCTCTAATACTTCATTCATGGACAACCGCATTGTGCACGACTAGCAAAAGTTTCTTTCAGTAGCGGAGCTGTTCTAGGGCTGGGACTGAACACAGATGAGCGTCCGCGTCCCACGTCACGTTCTGGTTCCCAGATACATTCATATATGACGTAACTGCATGGGTCGCAAACGAAGCGGTAGCCGCACAGTGAAACGCGGAAGGGTGGCTCGAGCGTGAATAGGGCCTAAAGTCACTGTAGGAGGAGCAGGCATGGCAGGGGCTGCCTCACGTCCTTTCCCGTGCATCTCTACTCTACAAATAACGTAATCACACACACCCACACAAAATCACAAAACATCTCAGAAAATCGCAGAAAAACAAAAGGAACACACAGGAGAACTGTAGTTTCGCTGTTTCTGCAGATTTCCCACTGGGTGGAACTGGGGTAAGTTCTTTTTCTTTTTATAAATTATTCCAACCCTTTATTTCATTATCGCATCAATAGCAGTAGTATTGCGTCCTCCCTGTGACAGCTTATATTGCGTTCAATATCTTTATGCTTTACCCAAGTACGTCAGCGCTAAAGCAATACTTGTTTTATTCGTTCCCGGTCTTAACTTCTTAACTTTTCTTTTGCATGTTTCTCTAACTCAAGCCTCACTTTAAGCTGTTTGCGTGGGACTAAAATGTTGGCTAAAAACCAGTGACGCAAGGGTTCGCTGATGACAACAGAGACACTCTACACACCTTCATTCATGGAGGAAGGAAAAATAAGGAGAGGCCCTGACGTCACATTCGTGAAGCCTCCACATCGCAAACACCCACATCGCCTCCTAGAGAACGAGCCTCGAAACATTTCGCGATTTCCGCCGTGTCGTTTGCAAGCGCATGCGGGATTCGAGCCTTTTTTTTTTCGCCGTGCAAGCGGCGCCGCGGCGCAGTCGATTCACGCACGTTGCTCCTTGTGTGTGTTCTTTAGGAAA
>NC_051180.1:55904054-56034054 GCF_013339695.2 Rhipicephalus sanguineus | reverse complement strand
AATGTCGATGATAGCCGGTAACACTAAGCAGCAAAGCGAAACTTTATTCTCTCTCTTTTTATATTTTATTCAATACGTCCGAACTGGAAAGCATTCTTCAGAATCCGCCTCATTTCTGTCGATGAAGCCGGGAATGTCTCAAGACGAAAAGCTAAATTTCTTAGCCCTGCTGTGTTTGCTTTTTTTTCTTGTTTTGTATTTGTTAACAAGCAAACTTGTACGGATCCCTTTCTGGGATGTCAGCCTGCCATCGAAGTTATTATTATTATTATTATTATTATTATTATTATTATTATTATTATTATTATTATTATTATTATTATTATTATTATTATTTGATATGCATATACAAATACACTAGGACGCAGAGGAAATAGGGAGAGAGCACTCCGGCAACTGCCACCTGGAGGGGCAGAATGACTGCCTGCTCTTTCTGGAGGAAGGAACAGATAGTGGAAAGGGAGACAGGAGGAGAGAAAGGGTCGTGAACAAGAAAGCATACCGTTAACATTCCACGACATTAGAAATAACAAGACTCCTTAAAAAATAGCTCTCTCGTGCTGTACTGTTGAGCAGCATAGTGAACTCCGCACACGTCCTCTCGTCCGCAAGTGTACGAAAGCTATCTCGCCTTTTTTTTTGTTTTCTTTTGTTGTTGTTGTTCTCAACAACTTTTCTGTCCTGCGCGGGACGTACCGCAAAAAACATAAACGAACGTTACGTAAGAAGTTTCAAGCGGGCTTAATTTCGTTCGAGCACGTCTGAAAGCAATGAAGGGAGGGAAGGGTATATATCCGAGGACAAAGCGATGAAGGTATTAACGAAATGCGACCACGCGAAGTATTAAAAAAAAGCGAAGCGACCACATATCGCGTAACGTGGCACGAAAGTGCACCCCGCTGAAGACGATCCGGTAACGTCGTATAAAAAGAACCTGCGTCGTCAGCGAATCGACTCGCAAGAGAGTGGCAAAACATATAACGATACCGTCAAAACTAAGCTAAACAGTACAACTAAGCGCGGTAGAGAGCCGCACGAACTCTTCTTGTCTCTAAAAGAATTCTCTCCGGAAATGTGCCGAGAAGAGAGGTGGGAGCGCAAGCAAAAAAAAAAAAAAAAAGACATGGGGATATATATTCGTCGGGGCTATTTTTCTTCGCTATCCCCGCAAGCCTGCCACCTCAGTGGTGCCATTACACGGGTAGATGTATTTGCGAGAGAAATGAACGAAGAACCAAAACGGACATCCAGAATAGAGACGAAAAGAAAAGTTGCACCGGCGCAGCCTCTACATTCATTTTGCGACCCTCCTGCGCGTCTCTGCCTCAACTGTATTGTTTTTCTTGACGTATTCAGTTAAAAAAAAAAAGAAGTCTCATGTTCTGCTCAATTCGTATTAAAGAAGCGGAATGCAGGCCCTTGCTATTCTCCTCTTTTTCTCTCATCTGTTGCTTTTTCTTTTGTTTGTTTCGTGCTTGTTAAAGTTTTGTTTCAATACATCGGAAGCGAAGTGAGTTCAGTTTTCTCTCTTTTAAAGAGCATAAGAATACTGTCGTACGGATGCTTCGAAAAAATAGCGCTAGCGCGCCGCACCACACAACCGAGGAGCTTAATTTATTTAGTTTCGCTTCTTCAGAACATCGAGAGGTTTGAAGAACTCGCTGAAGCACCTGAAACGTTAGGAAGCAGCAGCAACTGTAATTTGTCACAAGACACAATAACACCATAAAGAAAGAAATCACGAAAATTTAGGTGACTTTCACAACTTTGTAAACATGCCGCAAGCCACCGAGGACCTGGCAAGATCTCAGACTTCTTTATTTGTATAGTACACAAAACAGTAGCGTGTGTTTCACCAAATACTCTATAGAGTAATGAATAAGAAAATATTAGAAGAAATTTTCTTATTACACTCTTTTGAAAACATGACACGTCGTGGTTTAGTAACGTAGATTAAGAGAAGGAAAAAAATTACTGTAGCTTGCACTATAGGCGCAATTCTAAAGGGACAACGGGTCTGATGGGCACGCATGTAGTCCTGGCGTTTGCTGTTCTTCTAAGTTTTTGAATCCTGCCTCGTGAAGAATTTCTTTTGCCAATAATTTCTCTGTTTTTCTTCCTGTATATCTCTTTCTTTCTCTCTCTCCTCTCTCTATGCACTCTTTCTCTCACCCATCAGGTTTATTACAAGCCATGCCGGAGAAATCAGCGCACGTGACCTGGGAGTGAAGCAGAAGAGGACGAAGATGAAGAAGAGGATGTGGAGAGCGCGTGCCGGGTCATGAATATCGTCATTTCTGTTTCCGACATACAAATTACGGCGAGCTTGAACAGCTTTGCTGTTAAAAGGGGAAGAAACTATTGCATGATTCACGCCAAAGTAGTTCACGTTGAAACCTGATATCTGCGCTAGCGCTGGTAAAAGTTCTCAAGAAGAATACAGACCCTAAAGTATGATCGCACGAAGAAGAATAAATGACGAAGCGAATTCAGCAACTTGATAAAAAGACCCCATTGCGAGGTGAAGGACAAGTGCACAAATACATGTACGATGCGAGTAAATTGAGTACAGCAGCAGGAGATGACTGAACTAATTGAGTTCAAGTGATCCGTTATATACTGCCATTGTTTCTAAATAGATAACTAGGAATTCTGTATTTTTAATACGATGGAGGCGTAGTTGCGTATTTATTTTCTTTCGATACGGCACAATTGATTTACTTTGTTTTGTTTTTCGATAACATATGCTTTCCTTGCAACGAGCAGTGATTGTAGAAATGCTGCTGTCGTTCATTTTGCCAATGCGAACTTTTATCTTTCGGGGGATACAGACTCCGTCAAGCCTAATCTGTGCTTTTTGTCCGTGCTCCTGAAAACTCGATTTGTACGCACTGTTGTCCGAAAAAATTTTATCATGACCACACCTTGTGACCAACGTTATAACTTGAGCCCCCCCCGACTGTCGCGCCATAGCCGACAGCAAAAAAATTCGGCAGATCCCACGCATTGTGGGAATCGATGTAATGCGAAGCAGCCAGCAAAGAGCTGCATACATCGCCTTGTTTGTCTTCGAGCCAAATGAAATCATTCACGCCATGGCATCTAGTCCACCATATATCGCATGTTTGCCATGCACGCATGCTCAATCTAGTGTACACCATGCCAATGAAACGCATATTCTGGTATATAAATGCATGACCTGTCGCTTATGTTCTTCACGCACTCGTGTCATGCCATACCAATTTTGGTATATATCACGTTAACAAAACGGTTGGAAGCGCACCATGACAGTGGCATGTAAATCATACCGTACATGACATGCATAACATGATTCGCATGTTAAGACCTCTCATTTATGTTCGTCGTACAGTCACATCGCGCAATACCAATTTTGGTGTATATCAAAGGAGCGAAATGGCCGCGAGTGCACCATGAGTAGAGCATGTAAATCATGCCATACATGACATGCATATTATAGTTTTTCATGTCACCACCTGTCACTAATGTTCATCATACAGTCACATCGCGCAATACCAGTTTTGGTATATATCAAGCTATCGAAACTGCCGCGAATGCACCATGAGCGTAAAATGTTAGTCATGACATACATGGCATGCATGTCATAGTTTTCATGTTACCACCTGTTATTCATGTTCTTCATACAGTCACATCGCGCAATACCAATTTTGGTGCATATCAATCTAGCGAAACGGCCGAGAATGCACCATGAGCGCGGCATGTAAATCATGACATACATAACCTGCATGTCATGATTTCCATGTTACCACCTCTAATTTACGTTCGTCATGCAGTCGCGTCGCGCAATACCAGTTTTGGTGTATGTCAAGCAAGCGAAACGGCATGAGTGCATCATGCGCATGACATGTAAATCATGTCGTGCATGTCATGCATGTCATGATTTTCATGTTACCACGTCTCATTTACCTTCGTCATACATTCGCTTCGCGCAATACCAATTTTGGGTACATCAAGCTAGCGAAGCGGCCACGAATGCATCATGAGCGTGGCAATTAAATCATGACATACATGACATGGATGTCATGGTTTTCATGCTACCACCTGTTATTCATGTTCTTCATAAAGTCATATCGCAAAATACCAATTTTGGTGTATATCAATCTAGTGAAACGGCCGCTAGCGCATCATGAGCGTGGCATGTAAATCAGGTCGTACATGACTTGCATGTCATGATTATCATGTTACCGCGTCTCACTTACGTTCGTCATACAGTCGTGTCGCGTAACACCGATTTTGGTGTATATCACGCAAGCGAAACAGACGCGAATGCACCATGAGCGTGGCATGTAAATCATGACATGCATGTCATGGATGTCATGGTTTTCATGCTACCACCTGTTATTCATGTTCTTCATAAAGTCACATCGCAAAATACCAATTTCAGTGTATATCAATCTAGCGTAACGGCGGGGAGTGCGCCATGAGCGTGGCATGTAAATCGTGTCATACATGACATGCAAATCATGATTTTCATGTTACCACGTTTCAGTTATGTTCGTCATACAGAAATGTCTCGTCATACCAGTTTTCGTATGTATCCCTTCATTTAAACGGCCGCGAGCGCCCCGAGACCATGTCATGTAAATCATGCTGCACATGACATGCGCGTCATGATTTGCATGTTAGGACCTGTCATTATGTTCGTCATGAACTGTTGTCACGCCGTACAAATTTTGGTATATATGAAATTAACGGAACGGCCGCAAGAGCCCGAAAGCGGTGGAATGTAAACCATGCTGTTCATGACATGCGTGTCATGATTTTCATGATATGACCTGTCATTTATGTTCGTGATAAGGCCATGTAATGACACACCAATTTTGGTATACATCCGATTAACGGAACGGCCAGGGAGCCCAAAGGCCGTGGAATGTAAATCATGCTGTTCATGACATGCGTGTCATGATTTTCATGATATGACCTGTCATTTATGTTCGTAATAAGGCCATGTTATGACACACCAATCTTGGTATACATCCGATTAACGAAACGGCCAGGAGAGCATGAAGTCGTAGGCGGATAGATAGATAGATAGATAGATAGATAGATAGATAGATTGATAGATAGATAGATAGATAGATAGATAGATAGATAGATAGATAGATAGATAGATAGATAGATAGATAGATAGATAGATAGATAGATAGATAGATAGATAGATAGATAGATAGATAGATAGATAGATAGATAGATAGATAGATAGATAGATAGATAGATAGATAGATAGATAGATAGATAGATAGATAGATAGATAGATAGATAGATAGATAGATAGATAGATAGATAGATAGATAGATAGATAGATAGATAGATAGATAGATAGATAGATAGATAGATAGATAGATAGATAGATAGATACGCTCAAAGTCGCAGAAGTTCGCTAAGAAATGCTTCGCATTTAAAAGGTTAAGAAGAGAGAGAGAGCAACTTTATTTAAAAAAAAAAAAAAAAAAAGGTCCGGCGAGTTCTTCGGGGATTTGGGCTAATATCCCCACCTAGGCGTCGGCCACGAGCCCTTGAGCTCTGGCGGCTGCCTCGGCCCGCTGGACGGCCCAGAGTTGGTCCTCGAGGGCGAAGCTGAGCAGTGCAGTCTCCCAGCGCGTTCGGTTCGAGGCTGCGTCTCCGTCTGGTACCCCACCTCTGTCACACTCCCATAACATGTGTTCCAGGGTAGCCCCGGCCTCGCAAAACTTGCATCTTGCCGAATAAAGCTCTGGGTAACAGAGATTCAAGATCGCTGGGTTCGGAAACGTTCTGGTCTGCAGCTGTCGCCACGTGACCGCCTGCTTCTTGTTCAGTTTTTGGTGTGGTGGCGGAAATTTGCACCTGGCCAATCTGTAATGTTGTGTAATTTCTCGAAAACTAGTGAGGCGATCCTCCCACTCCCACTCCCCGCCCGACGTCGCGGCCGAGGCGGCGGCGGTGTTGACGGTGGCGGCGCGGTCCGTAAGCCCTCGAGCCGCCCCGTGCGCCGCCTCATTGCCGGCGAGCGAAGTGGTGTGTGCGGGTGCCCATAAGATGTAAACGTCCCTATTCTCGGTTTTGCCCGCAAGCAGAATTCGTAACGCCTCGGGGGAGACGCGGCCGTTGGCAAAGTTGCGGACTGCGGTCTGGGAGTCGCTAATTACCACTTCAGCCGTGGTGGTGGCCACAGCGAGCGCGATAGCCACTTCCTCCGCTGTCTCCACGTGCTCAGTGCGTACCGTGACGCTTGTCTTGCAAGCGTTCTCATGATCTATTACTGCGGCCACGAAGCCGCGCCTGTGTGCGTATCTGGCCGCGTCGAAGTACACCGCATCTCTACAGTTGCCATACTTCTTCTGTATGTCCTGTGCTCTCTTTTCCCTCCGACCCCTGTGGTATTCGGGATGCATGTTCTTCGGCAAGGGAAGAACGACCAATTTATCCCTGACGTTGCTTGGTACGTCGAGTTTGACACCGTGCTGAGCGTGATACCTTATTCCTAACCTCTCTAGTATGTATCTGCCCGTCGGGCTCTTGGAAAGGCGTTCGTACTGCGCTATGTTCTGCGCCTCTATCAATTCTCCCAGCGTGTTGTGTAGACCCAGATCTAGTAACTTACTCGTGCTCGTGTTGATCGGTAGCCCTATTGCCTGTTTGTAAGCCTTCCTGATTAAGCCTTCCATCTTTGTCTTCTCCGCGACCTGCCACTTGAGGTAGGGTGCCACGTACGTTATTCGGCTCATTACGAAGGCCTGAACTAGTCTGATCATATTGCGCTCTTTCATCCCGCTGTGTCGGTTGGCTATGCGTCTCAGTAACCTGATGGTCTGAGCGACCGCGCCTTCCAGTCTTCTGATGGTCTCGCCGTTGTGGCCGTTTGCCGCGATGTGTAAGCCCAGAACGCGTATGTTCTCTACCCTGGGCACGGGTCGCCCGTCGGACGTGCTTAGTCGTATGTCGCTACTGGGATCCTTATCATTCATCGAGCCGTTCGGCTTGCGGCCTCTTCGCGTGGGTTTGTAAACTAAAAGTTCGGACTTTTCCGCTGAGCAGCTCAGGCCGGTGTTCTTTAAGTATTCCTCAACAGTCTCGATCGCACGCTGTAACGTCTGTTCTATGTGCCCGTCGCAGCCCTCCGTAACCCACAACGTAATGTCGTCGGCGTAAAGGCTGTGATTGAGCCCTTCGATTTCTTGTAACTTGGCTGGCAACCCCACGAGAGCTATGTTAAAAAGCATGGGCGATATGACCGATCCCTGTGGTGTACCCAACTCTATTTCCTCGGAAGTAAGCTCCCCGAAAGTGAGCTTGGCCTTTCTATTCGTGAGAAAATCTCGAACGTAGTTGTACGTTCGTTCGCCGAGGCCGAGTTCCTGCAGTTTGGCCAGTACGGTTGCGTGCGTTACGTTATCAAAGGCCTTCTTCAGGTCCAGGCCAAGTATGGCCTTGGTGGACCTGGTTGGGCTATCAATCACCTGGTGTTTTATCTGTAGCATCGCGTCCTGCGTAGAGAGGTTTCGCCTGAACCCCAACATCGTGTGGGGAAGCAGGTTGCGGTCCTCGAGGTAGTTGGTCAGCCTTGTGAGGACCACGTGCTCCAATACCTTCCCCAGGCATGAAGTCAGCGAGATCGGTCTGAGGTTCTCTAGCTGCAGTCGCTTACCCGGCTTCGGTATCAGCACGATGTGCGCAGTCTTCCATTGTTGTGGTAGCCGCCCGGTTTCCCAGCACGCGTTGAGGTACTCCGTGAGTTTCCTTATCGATTTATCGTCGAGATTCCTGAGTGTTTTGTTCGTGATACCGTCGGGCCCGGGCGCCGATTTAGTGTTTAGCTTCTGTAACACTGCCCTGATCTCTGACTCGCCGATCGGTCTGTCTAGGTCTTCGTTGACTGCGCCTCCGTAATCAGGATGCGTGTCCGATTGGGCAGAACTAATGTACCGTTCCGTGATCTCCCGTAAGATGTCCTGTTCGGAGCCTTTGTACGCATGTATAATTCTGTTGACGTTCTGTCTGTACGCGGTTTTCGTCTCCTCCGGATCTAACAGGTACCTAAGCAAGTTCCACGTCTTGGCGAACCCTAGCTGGTTCTCCATGTTACTGCAGGTACTTTCCCACTGTTGCTTACACAGCTGCTGCGCGTGACTCTCAATGTCCCTGTTTAGCTTTGCTATCTTCTTTCTAAGCGATCTGTTGTGCCTTTGCCTTTTCCATCTTTCTTGCAAACTGCGCTTGGCCTCCCACATGTGTAGGAGTCTGCTATCTACGACTTCGAGTTCCGCCTCCGGCGGGACCAATCGCGTCGCCGCGGCAACGTCCCGCTTCAACGAGTCGGTCCATTCGCCAATATCGTTAATTGCTTCCTCCGATTCTTTCGACTCCCTAATGTTTCTGAACTTGTCCCACTCGACCAATTTGAGCTGTTTACCTCTAGTCTTGCATGGTCCCGCCCTGACTTTAATCTCTATTATGATATGATCACTACCCAGATCCTGCTGCGTGTTTATCCAATGTGAATCGGCAATGTTTTTCGTAAAAGTTAAGTCTGGTGTGGTGTCTACGCTAACGCTGTTACCTCGCCGCGTTGGGAAGGAGGGATCTGTAATGAGGGTCAGCCCTTCTTGCTGCGCGTCGAGCCACAGGTTCCTACCTTTGACGTTTTCGAATTTGTAGCCCCACGCGGTGTGTTGAGCGTTAAAGTCCCCAGCAATGAGGATCGCCCGTTTGCCCGCTATGGCGATCGCTTTCCGAATTAGCGTGCCGAATTTTTGTTTGCGTCGCGGACTGCTGTAGACGTTGAGAACAAAAAGGCTGCTAGCTACCTTCCGAGTCGGTATGATTTCTAATAAAATGTGCTCGATTCCCTTAATTTCTGTATCGTGTTGGACGGCCGTTAGACTTCGTCTGACCAGTGTGGTAACGGCCGATGCTTCCCTCGTGGCGTCACTGTAGGGCCTGTAGCCCGATAATTTTGCCTTCCCGTTAGTCTCTTGTAATATTATAATGTCTGGATTTTCTTTGTTGATCAGGTATTGCTGTAAATGACATCTTTTCCTAGTGTACCCTCTGCAATTCCACTGCCAGATAGTGTACGTGTTGTGTCTATCCATGGTGGTATTATGGTTTTCCGGCGATCTCGGTCGTCTCTGTTACCGCAGGCCTGCTGTACGGTTTTGCAGTCGTTTTAATGGGACCGCAACTGCTTGCTTGCGAGCCCCTGGTAGGCAGACTGACTGCCATCGATAACTTCGCTTCAAGCTCCCCCACGCGCGCTTCAATGGTGCCTAACTGCTGCTGTATCTGCTGTTGCATTGTGGCGAACTGCTGTTGCATTAATTTAGTGATCTGACCGAACATGTCCTCCATTTTCTTTTCAAGTCCTTTCTTATCTTCTTCCATGCGAAGTTCTAGCTCTTCCTGCAGTCTTTTTGTCTTACTCTCTGGCCTATGTGTTCTCTTTTCACAGCAGTCCGGATCTACTTCTATAGCCCTTCGTTTTGTGGGTACAGTCTCCTCTTCCCCACTTTCGATTATTTCCCCTGTAACTTCGGCGATTTGTGCTACGTGTGTGGTGACTTTGCCTGCGTTTTTCAGTCTAGCGTTTTCTTCCTTAAGAACGTTAATCTCGTCCCTAAGTTTAGCGTTGTCTTTAGTAAGCTGCATAAGCATTTGCTTAATCTGCGCTAACTCTTTGTTAGTCTCGGTATTGGCGTTGGAGGGAGCAGCCTCGACCTTCGCGCGTCCGCCGGAGACGGTATCTGCCCAGCTCACCTCGAACAGTCCGGGGTGTCCGCTGCCGGCCTGTCCTCCCTCTTTCTGCATCGGTGTGTTGCCAGTCCTGGAGGTCGACTTGCTCCGGGCTCTGGGTCCGGAACTGGCCCTCGGCTGGGATGAGTCACCCTGCTTGCGGGTTCTCGACCGGGAGCGGGTGTGGGAGCGGGAACGCGAGCGAGACCGATGCTCGCATCCGTCGTTCAACGCTGCGGTGTCGTCGACGCGCTTTTCGTTCTCCGTGCGTCGTTGTTCGCTCGAGGCGTTTTCTTGTAGCTTTCTCTCCCATTGTCGCTTCTTAACCAAGTACGGGGTCTTAAACCTGGCCTTGCATTTCCTGTCGCCAGTCGGATGGTCCCTGCCGCAGAGGAGACACTTAGGCTCACATCGATGATCGGCGGTGGGTTCGGCGCTGCCACATCCACGGCACCTTTTCACTTGCGGCTGTGGGCAGACGTCCGATCTGTGTCCTAGTCCTCCGCACGCGTAACACGTTTCATATTGTTTCTTGTACAGTACGCATCGGTACTCACAACTCCTGTAGTACACGTAACGCGGTACGTACGTGCCCTGGAACACAATGATCGCGTGATTGGTGCGACCCATTCTCTTGGCGTGTAATATGCCGGGGTTCCTCTCGTTTACGAGGCTCTTCTCAATGTCTTCGGGGGTATCGTAGTCCGGTATCCCTCGGATGATTCCTTTTGATGTATCTTCCGGCGCCGTCATGTACGCGGTGACTTCGTATGTTCTGTCTCCCATGCGGAAGTCTTTCATCGCACAGTATTTATCTGCTCTTTCGAGCACGGGCGTACTCACTACAACGATGTTCTGCCTCTCGTTGATGCGAATGGAGTCCTTCACCACTTCTTCGGGCTTCAGCCCAGTTGCTCTCAGTATGCAGTCGCCTATCTGGGCGACGCTGTATCCAGCTGTGTTAAAGCCGTCCTTCGGTCGGATAATGACCTTGATGTCTTCTTTTAGCAAGTGTGGCTTCTTGGGTGCCGCGTTCATCTTCTGTATGTTCCTAGACGCTCGTCTTTTAAGGTCATCCGCGTCTGCTGACCTGGCGTCCCCTTGCCTGTCTGGTTTAATGTCCGCGTCGGACGCCCGGTTCTTCTTGTTACGTGCATGTATCGTTTTCCAGCCTTGTTCTTCTTGAATTTCGTTTGCAGAGACGTCTTCTCCTTCCACTTGTTCGACCTCCATCACGTAAAGATGCGAGGCGAGTCAGGGGACGTGCACTCCCCTCGTTGAGGCTTGAGCTCCGGCCACGGTTGCGGCGGGAGTAACGGCGTCGCCTAGTCGTGCGTTGGGGTTAGCACTGCCGTCGGTGTGGCGCCAACAAAAAGTAGCTTTAGCGGCCAAAAATGGCTCACCTGAATAAACTGTAGGTGTCGGTGAGGTTCGTTGACCTTCCTAGATCGTTGGTGATAATTTCACTCTCCAGAAGTGCGTATTTTCGCCGCTATCATTGAAACTTGGCGGAGCTCATAAGAAGTGCGTCCGCTGTGTTCGAACCCCTAGCGGCGATCCCAAAAGGTTAAGAAGGAAAATACAATTTTTCTTCTGGGATATATACGTACAATGCTGGTCGTCCTGGGACAGTGTACACAAACACATCAAGAGATCTCGCACTGTTCGCGTAGTCAAATTTCGAGCTTAGCCGGCAACCATCACTCCTCCATCGCCCATAGCGACTGCGCATGTCGATTGCCTATGTGCCTTCAGCACTCCCATATAATCTTAGAGGCGTGGGCACATATAAGAACACGGCGATGCGCAACTTCAACGTAAGCCACATCCCACTTCGCCGGCCGCTAGACACCGAACACACACAGACAAGCAACGGAATCGGCGAAGTCTGCGTTTCGCACATGAATTAAAATAAGAAAGGCATTCCGTTCGCCGCCATCTACCTGAGAACTATCAAGAACCCCTTCCACACATGCACACGGGTTCGTGAAACGTGCGTGCGTTCTCCATCATAGCGGACAAGTACAAGCACGACATATGAGCTTACCGCGTCTGGCGTTGTTAATACCCATGTTGCTGTCGGCATTGTTACGCAACTGTAAACTGGTTATATAACACATGTGCGACTCTTAAACATATGTGTGTGCGCATACCATTTGCACATATCTTTAGCGTCATTTCGTAACATTTCGCTCAATGCAAGAAATTACGCCACAGTCACCTTCCCGCCGCATGCTTCGCATAACATCGATTCTCACGGTATACGTGGGATCTGCCGAATTTCTTTTTCTTCACGACCATATAAAATAGACCATGCAGAGTGGAGCCGGTAGTCTTGCGTGACAACGAAAAAGGCTTCAAGAAAGAAAAGGAAAAAGATAACAGCAAACTGATAGCAAGTGAAAGAGTGCAGTATCCGAGACACGTTTTGCCGGCTTTTCTTTCTCGAAGGAGATCCGGAGGCCCTAGCAATAATAATTAATAATAGGTTCCTTATTTTTCATCAAGCATAAGATGAGGGAGGCAGGGAGAAAAAGACATGCTGCCCGGATGATCGTTACCCGTTGCCCCGGACGATCATTTCAGGCCCTCGTGCGAGTCTCCGAAATTATGCCAAATTATCTTCTCGGGAGGCACCCCAAAACGTCCGGCGAAGTCTCGTGCCCGGTACTCTTGGTGCCCTCGCATAATCTACTGGAGAAGCTATGTGTCGCCATGCTGTACATGCACGCGTTATCTTTCGTCGGGGAAGAGAGTACGCCAAGATTTCCTTCTATTTATTTTCTTTTTTTCCCGGCACGGCCTCAAAATTACCACGGCCTGGTATGCAGTGACAGCGCGCGTATATATAACATAAGAATGACGTGCTATGAGTGGGGGGAGACGTTACGATAAACAAAATTTTCGCGCCTGTTTACGCGCGCCACTCGCTCCCAGGGGCCCACCGCCTAGGGGAATGCAGACTGTTGGTTAGTGAGGAATCCCGGAAACGACCAAGATGTTTGGCTCTTTGTTCTTTCTTTCGCCCTCGCATTTTGCATTTGGTATACCTACAACCCCTGATAGTGGGCGTAGGCCTATAGGATGGCCGCGTGGACGTTTTCAGGGCTTGGGTGTACAACGTGTACGTTATATCCCTCGTTGTGCTACTAGCAGCAGTTAAAGCGATTCAACGACGATGCCCGCACGACGCGGGCTTTGTTAGTTCAGCGTGCACTTTCCAAGCCTTTGCCAGTGCTTGCCCGGATTGCAGTATCCATTAGGGTCGCTTGTGGGTTCGCGAAGGGCTAAAGTGACGCTTCGCTGCATTGAGCGCTCTAAATTTTTTCGGCACGCCTGTTTTGGGAAGCAGGGTGTCTCCGCGAAAACTGCGCGATCTCCTAGTCGGCCCTTGTCGCGGAGCCACAGTAATTTCGCGACGCACTCCGTTTCGTGTTGGGCTGACAAAACCTATCTTCAGTTTTTCACTTTGTGTTCGTGTTTGTAGCATCAAGGGAGTTAGTTCCACAGTTTCTCCATGCTCCGTACATAAACAAACTAACTGAAAATTCTTCCAGCGAAACACGAACCGGCGTACACCGTGAAATTACCACAGTTTCGGGGCAAGCGTGAACCATGACATCGTGCACTTTTCGTGGAGAGCAACACGTCCTCCTCGATCCCCTCCCACCCCCCTCACTTTTCTAACAAGGCGCGCTGAAAACTTACAGCGCTCATTACAGCAGGAGCGCCACACTTTCGTTCTCAATGGAGAAACATCTTAATGAAAAGCTGGAGATGTTTGCCTGGCTATTCGCCTCACATGCTGCTCCAGGTGCTGGGTGACGATTATGGTATAGAGAGAGAGATAAAAGCGAAGGAAAGGCAGGGAGGTTAACCAGGTTGCACCCGGTTTGCTACCCTACACGGGGGAGGGGGAAGGGGAGAAAAAAGAATAGAGAGAGCAAGGAGGAAAGAAGGAACAAGTAATACGCGCACAGTGTTCACCGCACACACACAGACAGTCCTCGCTGTGTTGAGGTCTCTCATGACCACGATGCGCACTCTCCTCAACGGAATGACAACTCCGTCAGCTCAATGTGCTCTGCAAGTTCTGGATTCCTTGGAGCCAGTCCTTGCAAGCCTTTTTTAACGCCTACTTCTAGACAACCGCAGAGGAAGCGATGTCAAATATTTCACGATTATGGTATATACACTCATAAACGCATAACACATGTAGCCACACAAGTTTACAAAGTTTCGTTTAGGCTCGTGGCCCGCAAGAAAGTCAACAGCGCTTTAGAGGCGGTGTCGTGCCCAATGAAGTTTAAACTGAGGGCAACCATTGCTAGTCGAAAACTTCTTGTTCTCAAGCCCACAAGCGACCGTAATGGGGGCCTGCTATCCTGGAAAGCACTCGCATTCGCTTGGAACGTAATGTCCCAGAGATCAGTGATCGTCTGGTTGGGTGCGTGCCCCATGTTGTACATTAGCCTGGTGATGCAGGTTCGAATCCCACCATCGCTGAACGGAAGGAAAAATTACAGCAGAAATTTAATCGTGTCAGTCACCATTGTCCACGCGATCTATTAACGGCGACTCCCCAAGACTACGTAGGGTTCCAGCACGCTGGCTTGCAAAAACGAGATTCTTGAGAAAAACACTGGCGATGTGGAATTGCGCTCGGTAGACTGAGGAGGCATGTGCCTGTGACGTAGTTGTTAAATCATCGAAATTCAGGGCTAGAGATCCGGAGTGGAAACCGTGCCGACAACACATTGTTAACACATTTATTCTCATTTATACGCTGTAAATGCGTGCTGCGCTGACGACACTCGAAAGGAAAAGTGGGTAAGTGACGTCACAATGCGCGGTGAATCACCCATATTCGCAACTTCCCACGTCTATTCCTCATCAGCAAGCAACTCTCGGACAATAAAGACGAACAAACACATGGAACCACTTAGTATATAACTTAGCTTCCCTGACGAAGACAAGTCCTCTGTTGAAACGTTGGCTCCAGCGACATTCTCTGTTCAACAATTTTTCATTTCTTCAAGCCTCCGTATTCCTCTGAACTTTTGTTCGTTTGGAGTAGCTATAACTCAGTGTGACGCCTCAGCGCAGGTCAGTTATCTTGCCTGATGCGCTCTGGCGGCGTAGGCAAGCGACCCAACAACGCCATACACTCTAAGAAAAAAACAAGTATGTTTTGAATCCTTTTTATGTCGTGGCTGGCCACGTATGTGAATCTCTTTAAAAGGGCACGTGAACGCTCTTTGTAGATTATTATATTTTCGTCAGAGAGTCGTGGGACCAGAGGAAAGTCAGCGTGTCGCTTTAAAGAGAGTCACGGACATAGCTCGGCGAACTCCTCATGAGTCGACTCACTCAGGCTCAGATCGAGCCGCGAGTCTGAGTCTGAGTAAGCCTGAGTGAGTA
Organism: Rhipicephalus sanguineus; assembly: GCF_013339695.2. Taxonomy (NCBI): domain Eukaryota; kingdom Metazoa; phylum Arthropoda; class Arachnida; order Ixodida; family Ixodidae; genus Rhipicephalus; species Rhipicephalus sanguineus. The sequence continues at coordinate 56,018,883 of NC_051180.1, read as the reverse complement.
ATATTCTGGTGAGTCTGAGTGCGAGTAGCGCGGTTGAGAAAAACATTACTGAGCTTGAGTCCGAGTTAGCCCTAAGCGCGAAATATATTTCTTGGGGGAGTCCGAGTGGGCTCCACATTTTTCGCCGAGCTATGGCGATAGACACGTGGCAATTCAAAACTCACCGAAAAGAGTGACACAAACTCCTCTTTTTTTTTTCTTAGTGTATTCTGCACTACTAATCTCTACAATTGACAAGCAGGGCCTATCGTTTGCAATACATGGGAATCATAAGTCAGCTGAACGCTACCAACGTGTTCCATCGTTTGCCATAACTACTGCCCTTGATCAGTGCACATGCTATGACCTTGGAGTAAAAGATTCCATGCTCCGATACCGAAACCCCGTTATGTGCTTCATCGAAATGCTGCTCACGAATGCTCGACGTGCTCCATAACGTTTTTCATACAGTGGTGCAGTAGCGAGAAATAGTTGGCCTGTCGCAAAAAGTGGGCACACACCGTACGCTCCACATTCGAAACGCGGATATATGTATATATATATATATATATATATATATATATATATATATATATATATATATATATATATATATATATATATATATATATATCTTTGTGTGTGTGTGTGTGTGTGTGTGTGTGTGTGTGTGATAAACAAAAAACTGGCCATAGCAACCTCGTAAACGTGCTCGCCGGGCCGTCAAAAAACGGGCGGGGCCTACCTCAAAGCAGAAACTAAGTAAAACAATATGCGTCGTTCGCAGAACTTTACAGTTGGGCTGCAGGATTCGATGACAGGTGCTGCCTCGCGGCGAGGTTTTTATGGAAAGCAGTTCGCGCCGCTCCATATACACCGTTCGCGCCCGATCGCATGAATACGGGCGTGTGCTGGCTGAAAAGCGGCAGCGGCTGGGCTGCTCAGCGCCGGTTCATGGAACGATGCGTTTAGTGAGGCGTATGGAAGGTGGGTAGGGCGGCCAGCAGACGTGGCATACGCCCACATTTTGTGGGCGCAAACATTTCGACCGCACACATGGCATATACGGAACACCTATACTTTTTCTTATGTAGGAGGCGTGCATATATACGTCAAACGGCTGCGTGGGGTGCATCATATGTGCACAGCCAAGCTTTACTCGGAACCAATACGTCTTATTGAGTGGTTTTGCAAAATCTTCACCATTGCGATATTTTGTTACCGTTTTCCAACCAGTAGGCAGTTTTCCTCGCTCACTCAATATACGTTGAGCAGTACACTTGAGTCATGCGGTACCGATTAGCTCATTCATTCGTTATATATACACGGTGCCCCAGCTAACTCTATAGCCAGAGTTAAAAAAAATATCGCAGCATATCCACGGAGTGAATGATGATGAGTGGGCGAAGCTGCGGAGGCTCATCGATAAACCGTGAATCTTCCGTGAATTCTGCCCAGTACATCATCACCGACGTGAGATCGGGCGCGTTTATACTAAAGGTTCGATGAGAGTTATGACGACTTGCAGCTCACCTTATTTTTACATGTACGCTGTGAATTTTCATTGTTTAATCATGCACAGGAGAAATCGCACACACGCACTACCTTGGAGGTCAATATCCAGTGCCTATATATACGGAGTGGTCAGTGAACGGTTGTGCAGCGCGAGCGGTCGGTTTTTTTTCAATCAAGACGCTGCCGCGACGCTGCCTCGCGACGCTGCCTGCGTCGGCGCCGCTGCGCCGCGAGGCAAGATAGGGGGGGGGGGGGCGTAGGAGAGGAGAGGAGAGGGCTATACATATCACGTACTGTCGCAGTGCATTGTCTTTAGGGAGCCTTCATGTGTGCACGCCCCCTCCGTTTTTAAGACTGGTTACACATTACTACGACGGGGACGAACGGGTGCCGCTATAAGGAGCTTCGCCCCTAATATGCCGACGCAATCTATGACGATGCCATCAAATTAATTTTGCTGACTATTGCATGGCTAAGTCGCACTCTTTTTCTTGTTCTGCTTAATTGCGTAATTTGGCAAGTTTAACTAAATTCCTTCTAAAGCAACGAAGCCGGGCAAACATTTCCAATGGGAGGGGTCTAGATCAGTTTGTAAAACACCCAATGAGGTAGTTTCTACCTTTCCATACATTAAGTGTTGGTGTTTTTCTGCTTACAACAGACACCGGCGAAATACAAAAAACATACCACGTTGCGTGCCCGCTGGGCAGAGTTAGCTGGGGCACCCTGTATCACTAAAATCCATCAACGCAACTATCTAGGAGTAACTTCAACACCCGACCTGAAGTGGAAGAAAAGCATTGCCAACATCACTTCACTTGCCACCCGTAAGCTTTCCTTCCTTAGAAAGTCCCGGGGCCTGCTCCAAGTCGTGTAAAACTCCTATGTTATAAAACCTTTCTGCGGCCAGTGTTAGAATGTACTGACAGTCTTCGGTTCCCTCCCACAATGAGTAACATAACTGAGCTGGAAAAAGTTCAGATAAAAGCGATATGCTTTATTCGTAACAAATACAAGCCTTCTGACTCACCCACGGAACTTCTACCGTCATCTGGAGTGGACACACTGGCAGTCAGAGCAAAGCAAATTCGATTGAAGTTTATACATACCCTGTCGCACAACCGTATCCTGTCGCACATAGACTCTTCAATGTACAGCACTTTATCTAAATCCCGGGTATCACGTCATGAACATAACAAAACGCTAGTTGAACATGTTTGCAACACTCACACATTTAGATATTTCTTTTTCCCTACTGCGGTTAGGGAGTGGAACCACCTTGACCGAAAAATAGCTAACATTGAATCGTCATCAGCTTTTTGCGATAAGAAAATAATAAGCACTATCTAGTAAAACAAGACTGATGCCTAAGTAAAGTTCTTCTTACATTGTTTATATGAATTTATCTTGACTTAGACTGTATTAAGTTTTAGATTCTTAAGTTGTAAATACTTACGTTGCATTAAAGTTCACTACTTTTTTAATGTAGGATATATTGTTTTCCAGACTGTACTACTTAGACACATGTACCGTATCTCATTTTTATATCTGGTATATACTTGTTCCCTGAAATGTGCTGTATAACGTTGCACGCTCACGTTTTAACAATATGCACACTTGCTATGGTCTAGTTGTAGAGACGGGCAGTGTTGAAAATAAATAAAAAAAATCCGGCAGATCCCACGCATTGTGGGAATCGATGTAATGCGAAGCAGCCAGCAAAGAGCTGCATACATCGTCTTGTATGTCACTGAGGAAAATGCGTGTCATTGTTTTAATGTTAACTCCTATTATTTATATTCGTCACACAGTAACGTCGCGCAATACCAACTTCGGGGTCGATCAAGCTAGCGAAACGGCCGCCAGCGCCCCATGAGCGTGGCACGTAAGTCATGCTGTACGTGACATGCGTGTCATGTTTTTCATTTAACTCGTGTTTTTATGTTCGTCACACAGTCACGTCGCGCAATACCAATTTCGTGGTAGATCAAACTAGCGAAACGGCCGCCAGCGCTCCATGAGCGTGGCACGGAAGTCATGCTGTACATGACATGCGTGTCATGATTTTCATGTTAACTCGAGTTTTTATGTTCGTCACACAGTCACGTCGCGCAATACCAATTTCGGGGTAGATCAAGCTAGCGAAACTGCCGCCAGCGCTCCATGAGCGTGGCACGTAAGTCATGCTGTACATGACATGCGTGTCATGATTTTCATGTTAACTCGTGTTATTTATGTTCATTACACAGTCACGTCACAAGATACCAATTTTGGTGTATATCAAACTAGCGAAACTGCCGCCAGCGCTCCATGAGCGTGGCACGTAAGTCATGCTGTACATGACATGCGTGTCATGATTTTCATGTTAACTCGAGTTTTTATGTTCGTCATACAGTCACGTCGCGCAATACCAATTTCGGGGTAGATCAAGCTAGCGAAACTGCCGCCAGCGCCCCATGAGCGTGCCACGTAAGTCATGCTGTACATGACATGCGTGTCATGATTTTCATGTTATCTCGTGTTATTTATGTTCGTTACAAGTTCACGTCGCAAGATACCAATTTTGGTGTATATAAAGCTAGCGAAATGGCCGCCAGCGCACCATGAGCGTGGCGCGTAAGTCATGCTGTGCATGACATGCGTGTCATGATTTTCATGTTAACTCGTGTTATTTATGTTCGTCACACAGTCACGTCGCAAGATACCAATTTTGGTGTATATCAAACTAGCGAAACGGCCGTCAGCGCACCATGAGCGTAGCATGTAAATCATGCTGTACATGACATGCGTGTCATGATTTTCATGTTATGACTTGTCATTTATGTTCGGCATGCAGTTATGTTACGCCATACCAATTTTGGTGCAGATTCGATGAACCAAGCGACCAGGAGAGCACAAAGTCGTAGGCGGCTAGGTAGATAGATAGATAGATAGATACGCTCAAAGTCGCAGAAGTTCGCTAAGAAATGCTTCGCATTTAAAAACGTGGCTGATCCCTCTGTCATAGGAATCGGTATGACACAAAAGTGAAACGTGTCTTCACAGACGCAGTTAAGCGTACGTTGTTCATTCTTTCGCCCCAAGCGCGAAGGAATGAATGCTACAGCAACAAATTCTAATGTCACGCGAAGAACGACAAGCAGCTCGAAACTTGCAACGCGCTGCTCAAGCAGAAAGGACGCACGGAAAGAACATACACAGGATGAGCGCAAACTAACTGTCAGAGTTGTAACTTATTTCTGTGTGAGCAGCATGCTCCTTTCGCAAAAGCGGCCGCTGCAGTGAGTGAGGTGAACTTCGTGCTCCCAACGCAAACTTGCGGTGAGAGCACAAGACGTACAAACCACCGCCATCACAAGCGAACGCACGAGCGACCACGCCCTGTAGAGGCGCGCGCTCATCCGCGGGGGGGACGACTTTTAAGCGCGCTCTTCGAGCCCTTCGCGCCATCTCACTAGTGATAACAAAAACACGCTGATGTACCACCGATCTCCGAGTACCGCCACCGACAAATGGCGTATATAAATAGCTCGCCGTTAGCATGGTAAAGAACGTGACGTTTGTGGCCGAATCGTTTCGCGCCGCGCGCTGCGGAGCGAGGGGTCGTAAGTTCGACTCCCGGTGACGGAGCTTTTTTTTTCTTTGGGATCTGTTTGTCTTTATATTTTACAACGTCATATCCGTGACGGAAATACGTCAATGGAGCCGTGGTGCACCCCTGCACAAAGCACTTTCGTTTTAAAAAATAAATAAATAACTACATATGAATTAAGTGAGTGAGTGAGTGAGTGAGTGAGTGAGTGAGTGAGTGAGTGAGTGAGTGAGTGAGTGAGTGAGTGAGTGAGTGAGTGAGTGAGTGAGTGAGTGAGTGAGTGAGTGAGTGAGTGAGTGAGTGAGTGAGTGAGTGAGTGAGTGAGTGAGTGAGTGAGTGAGTGAGTGAGTGAGTGAGTGAGTGAGTGAGTGATTACTTAATTACAGCCTTCTAATTTTTCGAAGCAATATTCAAAAACATGAAATCCTCATATCTAAAGCCTCCCATTGCTTGAAACAAATGCGACGCTTTTATAACTATGTATTCCACATTCTGGACATCGCTAAATGAAAAAGAAATGAAAAGAAGAAGAAGATATCTAAATCATGAGCTGCATTACTAAGGCGCGCATGTCTTGACGTGCGATAGGGTTACTGATTTTATTAGCTGCGTTTCAATGCGCAACGGTACAGCTCTTAGGAGAAAGAAAGTTGCTGGCTGCCAATTTCAGTTACTAAGGTATACTAACACACAGTAAACAAGACATTCTAGCGAGTGCGCTTAAGTGCCGAGGTTCTTTACTGGCTCTCGCCACGGACTCATTATGCAGTGCCGAAAGTAAAACGACATGGCATGTTGCTACTTATATACATTAATGCGTTAGCGTTAGGAGGAGGCGAAATTAAAAAATATAATGAAACAGCTCCACTAACGTGAAACCTGCGGAGGGGTGAAGCATGCAGTTTTGCGCTGGTGTTTCCCACAGCAAAATCACTGCTAACGGGTAATGAGAGACCGAAGAAAGATTAAACACAGAGACCCTGCAGTCCGCTTTTCGTTAACATGCACGCTGCGAATCTTTATTGTTCAACTACACAAAAAAAGAATATCCCATCGGCACTACATTGAAGGTCAAGATCCAGTGCCTATATATAACGGGGTGGCCGGTGAACGGTTGTGCCGCGCGAGCAGACGGTTTTTTCAATCAAGCGACTGGCTAGTAGACGCTGCCTGCGTCGGCGTTGCCTCTCGCAGGCGAGGGCGCGTTCTCGTTCCTTACGAGCCGGTAGTTCAACGTTCATCGCAGAAAGAACGTTTCCATAGTCAACGCGCGCCGTTCGCTCTCTCTCGCCACACGGCGAGTGCTGAGGCGGTGGCGCGCTCTCTTCCGCTCCAGCAAATGGACAGGACACGACGATGCCCACCGACATGCCGAGACCCTAAGGCGTTTTGCCCCTAAAAGTAAACTTAGCACTATAGCGGTAAGGGCCTCTCAGCGTACAGTGCGTTCTCTTCATTATATCGCCGACGGCACTCTCATACTTTATAAACAAACATGTCGGAACGCTTCCGCAGGAAAGATTCCGTCCTCGCCATTCACCAAGCTTTCAAGGCCGGGAAACGGTAAGACATTATCGTGTTTCCTCCGTGGTTGCTGCTAAGCCAGGTAGCGCTATTCGGTTGCACCATTCTGCCGCAGAGAAGATCGAGCGCCACAAAAGCTTCGTTTAGGGTCACATCATCGCTAAACAACACGAAACGAGACCGTCAATACACGCGGTAATCGCACACCTAGATCGGATATTTTCTGCGTATCGCTTTTTTATATCAATGTATATCTTTCATACTCTCATCACCGAATCGGAAATGTCCATCACGCATGATCCATCACAAATATCAAAAACTGTACTTTGCAGTGGTATTTGTCTCAACTTATCGTGTTTTGTTTTTGTTCCCTTTTTTTTTTGGGACAGCGTTCACCTCTCTTACACATGACTCCATGTGATGCACGCAGTAACGGATACCATCTATTGGCAGACAGAGTTTCAGAAATGCACAAGCATTGAAACAGTGGAAAGTTATAGGGTAACCTTGTCGATGAGGCCTTTCACGCTCGAAAACAAGTTGCCATAAACACAAGGGAAATAAGGTAAATCAAGGATGAAATAGTTATATTGCTTACGCCTCGCGTACATCGAGGCGGCGCGTGTCGTTATCACGAACACGTTATCACGAGGCAGAAGACATTCAAATCAAGAAATGCTTAAGCTCGGTTGTTTATCAAGCCCAGAACTCTGAATGCAAACGCGACTCTGTATAAGTTCACGCTTGCATCCTCGATTTGTTAACGAAGCCTATCCAGGGGATTTGTGTGGGGGTTTGAACCGTCCCCCAGGAAACCCCTCCACTCACCACTTAATTTAAAAATTAGGGGTGGGGGATGAAGGAGGGGGGGGTACGGGTTCGTTGTTGTTCGCAGCATAGCGAAGCGGGTATATGCCACAGAAATCGGGCAAGTGCCACTACTCCCCTCCGGTGCACTAAAAATGAAGCTGTCCGTAACGATCCTAGTGGGCATGGACTCTTTGCTTGACGGTAAAATGCCGCCTATGAACGTGAGTAGCGGCTACAAATACAGCGAAAGCTCGTTAATTCGGATGTCTTGGGACCGGAAAAAATGCCCGAATTAACCGAATTGCGAATTATCTAAAGTATCAATTAAACAATAAAGAAATTTCTATTACGTCAATGTACTTTTATTTTCTTGATGAATACGTAAATCCTACACTTCCTTTGCATAAGAGCAGTGCAAAAGCCGCAATTTTCACCACTCGCGACTTTGTTCCCAATGTGACCGTGGCTCAAGACTTCCCTGTCCTAACTAATCCGAAACGCGCTAACCCGAAATTGACTCGAAAGGTCGTTACAGTCGCTACTAGAGTCACTCTAGTCGCTACTATACGGTTCGCGCTGATGACGATGGCGATGCAGACTGCGCCGCCTCGTTTCGGTTGTCCGCGAACGCCGTTTTCGCTCCTTTGCGTCGCACACTTGCGGCACGTCGCGATAAGCGCGATCCGAGAATCGTCCGAGTTAAAGCGACCCTGAAACGGTTTTGACGATTTTGTAGGAAAACACTGCGCCGGTATAGCGAGTCCTAAGGATCATTTACAGACTGATTTAAGCTCTGTGCGTAAACTGTGTAATTTATTACAAGGCTTTAAAAGCTGCGAATCGCCACCGATCACAGCGGCTCAGCCAAACGCGTTTTCAAACCGCCCATTTCCAGTGCGTGTCGTACTGGAAGCGCGACGTCACGCAGGCGGCTGATCTGATTGGATATGTCCAGTGCACGTCACTGAACCTCCCGTGGGCAGCGAGCGTCGTGTTACAACGTGCTCCGTGTTTACGTGAGCTGTGCGACAGTCGTTACAGTTACATCAATCAATCAATCAATCAATCAATCAATCAATCAATCAATCAATCAATCAACTAAACTCTCGTCAGTTCGGTCATACTTGGCTGCAACCCGGTTAAAGGCACCCTGAAACGATTTTTTGAGGTTTTGTCAGCGTTTAGGCAACAGCATCCCCAAATCATTCACACCAGAAATCAAGCGACGCACCTTGTACCAAGCCGCTACAGACAAATATATTTATACCCTCCTCCTCACCACTGCCTTGTACCCTCAACTCACAGACACGCTGGTATCGCCGGCGATCGCAACGCTCTCATGAGCGCACTCGACGGTTTGAGCTTCGCCCAGTCATGGTCTCCGATATTGCACGCCCACGGGTCGCGCGCTATGTCGGAGGCCCAGTGTGCCCGACAGTAAGCCGTCTGGCGACAAAGACGAAGCTCGCGGAGTGGTTGATATCTCCTCCGACAGGTGCCGCCACACTACCAGCCGATCTTATTTTATTCTCTGTACGGCGACAACCTGTAAAAGCATGCGGACAAACAAAAAGAATTCGAGAACGATCACCGATAGGCGTAAACTTGGACAATGTGGTTCTGTCTTCAGGGGTAAAGTTACAGCCGCAGACACGTGGATCGTGGCGTTGAACGGATAACGAGAGCGTGACGCTCATTGCAGCGACGAGCTGAAGGGATTCCGCTCGCCAGATGCCTCACAAACATTGCTCGATGTCACAGCTTTACAAGTCACCAATTGCTAGATATGCGGTACCCAACACGGCTAGGGCAATTCATTGTGTCCAAGAATGGCACCTCGTATCTATCTATCTATCTATCTATCTATCTATCTATCTATCTATCTATCTATCTATCTATCTATCTATCTATCTATCTATCTATCTATCTATCTATCTATCTATCTATCTATCTATCTATCTATCTATCTATCTATCTATCTATCTATCTATCTATCTATCTATCTATCTATCTATCTATGACAAAAAAATGGTATTCCGAAACAAACACGACCGCAAAGTGCTCTCCGAAAGAGCTGTAATATTGACTGGCGAAGCGGAAGCGCCTTCCGAAGTCTCACAAAAGAGCATAGTACCACCTGTTCCACAGCGTTCCTAAAACAATGTCGTTTTCTTGTACTGAACTATCTCCACTAAATATAGATAGCGAATTTTCCACACCAACGCCTCCTCAAGAAAGATGCCTGCCGCGTGAGCCAAAAGCCTCCTGCCCTACCCTTTCCCTCCTTCACCGATTCTAATGAGGGCAGTAGCTGGCGATCCTTGCGGTGGCCGCTTGGAACACACATTTGCGCATGCGCACATTACCCCCCTCGACGTCACACCGCGCCAGCCCCATTGAAAAGAATAGGGGAGAACGTGGCACCATCTCTCGACAATCGACCACAACTCAAGGCAGGACGGCTACAATGGGATAGCCAGCGACTCCGCAGGCATCTTTTTAGAGGAGACGTTGTCCACACACACGTGTGGAAAATCCGCGAGGTATTTCAGTGGGTCTACGCGATACACCAGCCGACTTCCACTTCAATGTACTTCGCGCCTATTTCGACGGTTCCGCTTTGCTGCGCGATGGGAATTAAAAATGGGCTTAGAGTGCCTTTACGATTGTCTCGAAAAAAATTTTTTACGCCGCTTTCCTTCTGCTGCCACTATGGTGTGAAATGAAATTCACGAAATTATAGAAACATTCTGTGTTCGAGTTGGATTTCTGAAACATTTCGAAACATTGCATATCGTCGTCTCGTTGTACGCCGAGCTCGTCAAGGCGTGTCCTCAAGTGAAAAATAAAATTAGAAGCTCCGTCAAGGTACAGCATCTCGCGCTTGTCTGTTCAGTTTTGGCATCTGACAGAAAAAAGACGCGGTCTAATTGTTTCCCACGTGGAGTCAAGTTCCTTCGTTTCAACCGTTATTGCAGACAGATTGTGTTGGCAGCAGCGCTCGCTTAAAAAGCCAGTCTTGTGATATCCGCCGCCCTTTAGCGCTCCCTACGTAGGGCATTCAATCGCCCTCGCCTGTTTGATTCCCTTATAGCGTTCTTCTTGTGGTTTTCTGCCTATCTTTATTTCTTGTCACCAAAGGACGGAAGAAGCTGCGGAGCGGAAGTGTCTTTATTTATTAAAAATAATAGTACTCCATATTTTTCTTTTTGAAAGTGGGGTAGAGGGCGGGTAGAGAAGGTAATGAGGGCACATGTAAGCTGCTCATGCCCAATATGTGTTACGTATTCCCCTCTCTCTATTCCCCGTAATGTGCGACAACGCTAAATATGGGTGCTGAATGCGGACGCCCTTGTTACTGCAACAGAAGGAGCTCCCGGTGTTTCCTTCGGTTATAGTTTTCTACAGTGCAGAGTATTGTGTAATCAAACTGGTAAATTCTCAGAATCAGCCACGTTGAAGCATTCACAGAGCGGTTTGAGTACACCAACATCCGACGAGACCTTGTTATCAAGTTTTCAAGGTCAAATAAAGAAGCGTGATAAGAAAATCGCCTGTAAATAAGGAATGAAATTCACACGGAAGATGTAAGAAGCGCACTGTTCGGTGTTACCGGGCTCTAATAAACAGACATATTTGTGCATTGAGATAACTGCAGAACCGTCAAGCATGTCAGAAGTTTCCTCCTATATTGGCTTCCACAAAAACGTACGATATGGCCACGTTTTGGAAGTTACAAGATCGCCGCACTTGAGTTCTTCCTCAAGCACGTCAAGCATAACGTGATTCATTTTATGCCGGTCAATGCGTCGTGGTAATTTACACCTTTAGCTCAGAGATAAATTCGTGCTCTTCTGCTACCGCAACCTCATGGTTGTATACAGGCAGGTGACTTTTAAGCAATGAAGAAGACCACGCTTAGGCTCAGAGAGGGGAAAAACATCAACATGTTTCAACACGAGGTCTAAAATAAAAAATTATATATATATATATATATATATATATATATATATATATATATATATATATATATATATATATATATATATATATATATATATATTGAATGAACTTGCAGGTAGCACGTTTTGAAAAGGAAAAAATGCCTTTACTAACGTTTCGGCCGTGGCACGGCCTTCGTCAGAGTAAGTAGGTCTGTTACAATGCAGCCGCTTTTATGGGCTCACGTGTTGAACTATCGGTACAGCATCAAGGAAAGTCGAAAAAAATAATAATGATAAACAACTGGTAATCTGTCAAAAAGATTGTGTTAACATGACTGACATGCGATGGGTACATGAACATACAAGTTTCAAATTTTCCTTGTGCATCAACACGTGGGACACAGTGTGGTCAGCAGGACATGTAAAAAGAGCTCTGAAGCAAAGAAACCAGAAATGACTAATACATACATACTTTAAAACATTTTACTAATCTAAGAAGCCGTTTTGTTAGAGTGCGAGACAGGTGAGCTTACCTACGTTTTCATTGATGCCTGAACGAATGGTGTTAAATTTGTGGATTAAGAAGGATTCCCTCACTTCCCTATCGTGATTTGTCTTGAAACCGGACTGAATAATGGTGGCCCTAATTTTGTCGAAACCGTGGCCAGGCGTACTGACGTGCTTCGACAGTGGTAGATTGGGGAGGCTTACGGCGTGTGCACGATGATTATTAAAGCGAATTCTGAAGCTTGTCTCTGTTTGACCTATGTATTGAGCTTTACATGTTGAACACTCGAGAAGATAGACAACGTTGGTACTGTCACATGTGTAGTCACCATTTATTTTTAATGAAAAGCTGGAGGAGCTGCTTGAAACCGTTTTAGATGTCGTCATGTGCGCGCACACTTTGCAACGTGGTTTGTTGCAGGGATGACAGCCTTCATGAGGTAAACACGTGGTTTTAGATGAGGTTAGTAGATCACGAAGGTTCCGCGATCGTCGGTAAACCACGCGTGGTTGTTCTGTAAAGATTCCTTTGAGCCGCTCGCTCTGTATTAAAATGTTGAAATGTTTCTTTAAAATATGGCTGACATTTGGAGCTGAGGCCGCATGTGTCAAAATTAGGTTAGTCCGCGAACTATCTTTGGATCTTTTGTTAGCACTCAGCAGATCTGAACGATCGAGCTCTTCTGCGCGTTTGATGGCGTCTGTGATTATGCTGGACGGATAGCTCTGTTTTTTGAGCGCGCTCCGAAGTTGTTTGCAGTTGCGGGAAAATTCGCTGCTATCAGAGCATATTCTTTTATATCGGACTGCTTGGCTGTAGGGAATACTAGTTTTATTGTGCTTCACGTGACTACTACTAAAGTGAAGATATTGCTGCCTATCCGTGGGTTTCCTGTAAAGATTAGTTATCAGCTTCCCATTACGTAGAGTAACCATGACATCAAGGAAGCTTATGTTCACAGGTGAATACGAGTACGAAAAAGAAATCGTTGGATGAGCGTTGTTAAAATCTGCTATGAAAGAAAGAAGTTGCGATTCACTGTGGTGCCAGATTAGGAAAATGTCGTCGATGTACCTCTTATAGTAAAATGGCTTATATTCATGGTTTGCAAGAAATTGGTTTTCAAGGAGCCCCATAAATATATTTGCATAGTTTGGTCCGATTCTTGTGCCCATAGCTGTACCGCTAACTTGCACATAATGTGTCCCATCAAATTCGAAATTATTAAGTTCTAGAATGAGCTTGAGCAACGTAGCTAATGTAGATGCGGAAACTGGTTTGTCGGCGTCGCAATCGTTGTACGCGCAGATAACTGCCTCGATGCCGTCTGAGTGAGGGATATTAGTATATAGTGACGTGACATCTAACGTAACGAGAAACGAATTTTGAGGAACCTCTAGGTCAAGAATATCGGTTAGAAAGTGATTCGTATCTTTAATGTAAGAACAAAATCTGGACGGAATGGTGTTAATGAGGCTATCTACATAACGGGAAAGGTTCTCAGTCACTGTTCCAATTCCAGAAATTATTGGTCTACCGGGATTACCTTTCTTATGAATTTTGGGAAGAAGGTTTTTACCTTCTATTTTTACCTTTCTTATGAATTTTGGGAAGAAGGTAAAAACCTTCTTCCCAAAATTCATAAGAAAGGTAATCCCGGTAGACCAATAATTTCTGGAATTGGAACAGTGACTGAGAACCTTTCCCGTTATGTAGATAGCCTCATTAACACCATTCCGTCCAGATTTTGTTCTTACATTAAAGATACGAATCACTTTCTAACCGATATTCTTGACCTAGAGGTTCCTCAAAATTCGTTTCTCGTTACGTTAGATGTCACGTCACTATATACTAATATCCCTCACTCAGACGGCATCGAGGCAGTTATCTGCGCGTACAACGATTGCGACGCCGACAAACCAGTTTCCGCATCTACATTAGCTACGTTGCTCAAGCTCATTCTAGAACTTAATAATTTCGAATTTGATGGGACACATTATGTGCAAGTTAGCGGTACAGCTATGGGCACAAGAATCGGACCAAACTATGCAAATATATTTATGGGGCTCCTTGAAAACCAATTTCTTGCAAACCATGAATATAAGCCATTTTACTATAAGAGGTACATCGACGACATTTTCCTAATCTGGCACCACAGTGAATCGCAACTTCTTTCTTTCATAGCAGATTTTAACAACGCTCATCCAACGATTTCTTTTTCGTACTCGTATTCACCTGTGAACATAAGCTTCCTTGATGTCATGGTTACTCTACGTAATGGGAAGCTGATAACTAATCTTTACAGGAAACCCACGGATAGGCAGCAATATCTTCACTTTAGTAGTAGTCACGTGAAGCACAATAAAACTAGTATTCCCTACAGCCAAGCAGTCCGATATAAAAGAATATGCTCTGATAGCAGCGAATTTTCCCGCAACTGCAAACAACTTCGGAGCGCGCTCAAAAAACAGAGCTATCCGTCCAGCATAATCACAGACGCCATCAAACGCGCAGAAGAGCTCGATCGTTCAGATCTGCTGAGTGCTAACAAAAGATCCAAAGATAGTTCGCGGACTAACCTAATTTTGACACATGCGGCCTCAGCTCCAAATGTCAGCCATATTTTAAAGAAACATTTCAACATTTTAATACAGAGCGAGCGGCTCAAAGGAATCTTTACAGAACAACCACGCGTGGTTTACCGACGATCGCGGAACCTTCGTGATCTACTAACCTCATCTAAAACCACGTGTTTACCTCATGAAGGCTGTCATCCCTGCAACAAACCACGTTGCAAAGTGTGCGCGCACATGACGACATCTAAAACGGTTTCAAGCAGCTCCTCCAGCTTTTCATTAAAAATAAATGGTGACTACACATGTGACAGTACCAACGTTGTCTATCTTCTCGAGTGTTCAACATGTAAAGCTCAATACATAGGTCAAACAGAGACAAGCTTCAGAATTCGCTTTAATAATCATCGTGCACACGCCGTAAGCCTCCCCAATCTACCACTGTCGAAGCACGTCAGTACGCCTGGCCACGGTTTCGACAAAATTAGGGCCACCATTATTCAGTCCGGTTTCAAGACAAATCACGATAGGGAAGTGAGGGAATCCTTCTTAATCCACAAATTTAACACCATTCGTTCAGGCATCAATGAAAACGTAGGTAAGCTCACCTGTCTCGCACTCTAACAAAACGGCTTCTTAGATTAGTAAAATGTTTTAAAGTATGTATGTATTAGTCATTTCTGGTTTCTTTGCTTCAGAGCTCTTTTTACATGTCCTGCTGACCACACTGTGTCCCACGTGTTGATGCACAAGGAAAATTTGAAACTTGTATGTTCATGTACCCATCGCATGTCAGTCATGTTAACACAATCTTTTTGACAGATTACCAGTTGTTTATCATTATTATTTTTTTCGACTTTCCTTGATGCTGTACCGATAGTTCAACACGTGAGCCCATAAAAGCGGCTGCATTGTAACAGACCTACTTACTCTGACGAAGGCCGTGCCACGGCCGAAACGTTAGTAAAGGCATTTTTTCCTTTTCAAAACGTGCTACCTGCAAGTTCATTCAATATAGAAAATACCCGGACCTGTCGTGCCCTCCCTTCATTTAGTATATATATATATATATATATATATATATATATATATATATATATATATATATATATATATATATATATATATATATATATATATATATAGTCAGCTCTTCAATTCGTGATGATATATCACTTTTCAATCGCTAAGCCCTACTCCTACATCGCAGCTGTTCCATCAAATTCGCGCTTTCGAAGTGTCAAAGGAAGCTGCCACGGAAAGATAGCGCAAGATAAAATGAGAAAGACAGTGATTGATGGCGAGCTTGAGCTCTGCTTTGGAACTTATGTAATTCCTTTCGAATATTGTCTATTACGATACTGGTAGCATTCTAAAACTACGATAAATACAGTGTGAACATTTTATTCTATTTTTACCGCCGAACCCCTGCTGCACATGTTCGCATTTGTTCTGGAAACAGGTACTTTAACGAGGACGCTCAAGTCAGCAATTTCGATTTCGCTCAGAAAGACAAAAAATACTAAGAGGTATTGGAAAGAGCTGTATCCTCGCGTGCTGTCTTTGTTACAATTTGTAAACACGCCTGTTTGTATTGTTTTTTATACTATACAAATTCTTTGTAAATGGAAGCGAGAAGTTTCTGTCTTGAGGTGCTGAGCACGCCTTTTTTGCAAACAAAGTTATCAATATTAGAACGACAGGAAATTGAGATAGTTCGTCGGGATTAATCCTGAAAGAAGCTAAGGTGGGCAAATAGCATGCCTAGTGGCTTGTGTCAGTGGTTGCACATCTTGCCTTCTTTCATAATAAAGTTATAAATGCCTCGCTCTGCGGCTTCGTGCTCGAAATGACCTCAAGGGAATGCTGTTTTCGATTATAAGCGGGCCGCAAAATACCACAGATGCAAGACAAAATGCATTAGTTTTTTTGCTGACTGACATTATATGCACTGTTGTGATACTCGTGTTTTCTACAGTGAAAAAAATTATGACTGCCGGCATTGTTCTTATTTTTTAAGTGCGGAGCATTTTATGGGCCCGGCTTGTCGTTCATCCATGCGTCTCATGTGGCGTGATAATAAAGGCCATAACAAGGCTAGCAATGCTCAAAATGAACGAACAAGGTCTAAAATAATGTAATTAACAGAAATAACCAAGAAGAAATCGCGATAATTAACTAAAATCGCCTAAAACGTTTTGGAAACCAGCGGCGGACACCGGGGCCGAGCAAGAGAGGGCTCCACCGTCTCGCCGAGCTAGCAAGTGCCCCTCGCCCCGGGGGGGGGGGGGCGGGGGGGCGGAGGCGGCCGCCCCCTCTATTCACCTAGGAGGGGGCGCTGCGACTGGGGGGGGGGGGGGGCATACATTGACATAATGGGAGGGGGGTGCGCTGCGACGTACCTTTGCCCCCCTCCCCCCTGAAGGAGAACCCTGCGCACGCCTCTGCCTCGCCCTATGCTTCGCCGGCGCTGCGTCGCTACATCTAATGTAGCGAAACAACAAAGTACAGCAAAACGTAGAGCACATGTCCCACACCGAGTTTGCGAATGTCCCTTGCGAACGCCACGTCCCTAACAAGATTCTACTCGTGCCGGGGAAACCCTGCATGCTTACCTCAAACATTCGCATCAATGAAGCTTTGGTAAACGGAGCAGTGGGAACTCTGCGAACGGGAATCGCTGGGTGCCCGTGCTACGGACTTCCTCGGGTCTCACAGTGGTGGAGGTGCCATATTATTTGTGGGTCTTGTCGTCGGACTACAAGAATGCAGGCATGTAGACATCACACTTAAGCTGAACTTCACATATAGGTCGTGTTATACGTAGGTTGGATTACTTTCGAGGTTGAGTAAGAACAGTGTGGAGACGCAGACGAGAGCCACGTAGAGGGCGTTAACGTGTCAGTGCTTTGGTTTCTTTCGTTGTTTAATATTTTGTTTTATTCTTATTGTTCCTTATCACGATGATATTCTTACACTTGTTCTTTAGTGTCTGCTTTTTATAAATGTACTTAGGGAGAAGTTGGTGCCCACTTGTGACTGTTCACCGATATGATAATGTTCCAAGTGCAAAGAGAAGCTATAGGGCTACGCTAATGCCTGCAATACGGAACAGTGCGAAAGAAATCGCGCATCCTCTCTGTACTGTCACAAAGATCACAGTTAAACATTTCACAAGAAGGCACACTTTTATGACGTCTCGTTCGCCCTGGGACGAGTAAACCGTTACATTTATTAAGACCGCGAAATAATTAACAGGAGGAGTCCGCAAGGAAGCTGCGCTTGGAATGTCGTTGTTCTCAATGACCGAGCAAGATCGCGCCTTTAGGAAATGTCGATACATCTTCTAGGGCAAGAAATACCGTGGCATAGAGGGAAAAAAAGGAGAAAGCGCGAATAAGGGCAACTACGCATGAGTGAGTCCATCACAGAGGTAAGCAGTTTTCGCGCGGTGTGCAAAATCGGACACCTCATCGGCATAGCCTCGGGCATCGAGGATCGATGAGCGGAAGGCCATAGTTTGATTAAGAAGGATGAAACCGCTCTTGCCTCGGGGAAGCTTTCCTCGGTTCAAGCGCCAGCTTGGTAGGGGACTGCATGTGAATGAATCGAACGCAGTACCAGCGAGCCCGAAATGCGATTTCCTGCAAATCGATTGCTCACGCATCTGATAGCCAGGCTGCCACGTTAACGCGCCAATATTTGCGTAAATAGAAGACGCAACGGGTTCTCTTGCAGCCTGAGTAAACACCGATATCGGTACGGGCAATTTCTCCCAGACGAGAACCATGAACATTTTATACTGTAGTGTCGTTAAGTGTGTGTTTGGTTATTTCTGAACGCCCTGTTTACCTATGCGTGTGAATGGCCGAAGCAGTGCGTTAAGTGGTATATATGTATATACATGTTTAATTGCCAGTCGCTTACATTTTTCTTCGGTGGAAGGTGGGAGCCAACAAGAGAATGAGAGAGAGGGTGAAAACCGAGTATCTGGAAAGTTGCTTAGAATTTTAAAACATGCATCGATACTGTGAGGCTGACAAAAGATCAGAAAGGCACAATTGTGATATTTCGATTGTAATATTATTCCCAATTCGGCCTCCGTAAAATACATTGCGGTGTTAGTTAAGTACAAACAATGAAATAATAAAGTTTATATCATACACAGTGCTTGAAGATTCGTTATTCACCTAAACACTAAAGCAGCCTTAGCGCTGTCAACTTTTCTAGCCATAATAAGCAACGTTAGAAAGCAATCCCTGCCCTGTAGAAGTCCAGTCGACTGTTACTGTTCAACAGTTTCTCATAAGTATAAATGGTTATCTTTTAAAATATACACTAAATCTGTACTAAAATTGCGTAACAACGTCGTCAAAAAGTCTTGCTTTTCCTACATGCATAGCACGCTCTCTGCAAAAAAAAAATATTTTTTTTAGCGGCGGGGGGAGGGGGGGATAGCCCAGGGGTCTCAACAAACGAAAAGTCAGTTTTAAGAGGGAGCACGCATACAAAACAACAATATAAAAATGTGAAGCAGTGCGACCTACTCACGGCTTCGGCAAATTAATTTATAACGAATGTTCCCATGACAGCAAATTACCAGATATGCGAAACGCTGAAGCTATCTTAACTGGCTTTCGCTAATTCCTGTTACCTTAGAAGTCTTGTTGCTTGGTTCGATGAAAGGCCTTCACGAGGGCTTTACACGAGAGAACTCATTCATTATGCAAGTTTAAATTGCGTGTTCCCAGACAAGCGAGATCCTCTTATAAAAATCCTGTTGTCAGTTGTGGTACGCCGTATATCCGACCGCGTGCCCTCGCTGCTTTTAAGCACCTAACCTAGTTTACCTAAGAAGTTACAACAACCAAGCACGCTTCTTAATCCGTGGTGTAATAAAGTCCAATGGGAATAATTAGACACTGCTTACCTTCTTTCGTGTCAGGCTTCGTGAAAGCATATTTAACGATATCAAAAAGGAAGACAAGAGGGTAAAACTTTTTATCCTTTCGTAGAGGCCGAAGATAATCGTTTAATTCTGAGTTTTAACGGGGTTTCTGCAAGAACTCGACGCACGGAACATGAGGGACGCAGTAATAGAACGGCTCCGGATTAATTTTGACCAGCTGGGTTGTTTAACACGCATCCCAAAGTACGGTACACGAGCATTTCTGCACTGATTTCCCATGTGGTTCCTTCGGCTGGAATCGAAATCACAACCTCGTGCTCAGCCCCGCAAATACGTACCGAGCCAAAGCGAGCGAATAAAGCAGAACCCATATTTTTTTTTTGTTTAATTAGAACAACTGTTTCAACAACTCTTCGTTCATTCCTCTGTTCTCGCAGTTTTTTTGTTTCTCAACAGCGTGCACTACTGCGTGATGCCTCTCATCCCGATGATGCAACTAAAACGCGTCACACATGGCAACGACGCTGACAACCGACGGGGTAGCCAATTCTTAAAACAGCCGGCTATCTTCTCCGGGTGAAAGAAAACAAATAACGAGGCAATACCAGAATAAAAACGAAAATAAATTCACAGCCTTTCCATTGCTGTGAAGTTGAAAGCCAGCGAAGCCAGGGACTTCGGCTTCACATCGTTTTCGCGCCCATTCGCGCATCTGTGCGCGTTGGCGCTCCTTCGATTCGAGCTATTCTTCCTTCGAGCGAACGACACCTGTCCGTCCCATAGTGAATTCATGGGGCAATTGCTGGTAACAGCGCTGGCGCGATCTCTACGTCACAAGACCAAGGGGCACAACGATTGGTGGCAAGTGCCGCCGCCGAGTATCGCGACACCTGGGAAAGAGGCATCTGCGGTGGTGAGGGGCATCTGTGACGAGGAGGCGAGGGGGAAGGGCTGACGGGAACTAGTGGCGGGGGTGAGTGGGCGATGCCCGAAGGGCGCTGAAAACTGTTGGTCTACCCGTCAATGATTAGCGGGAAGTGCCGCCGCCGAGTATCACGACACTTGGGAAAGAGGCACCTGCGGGGGTGAGGGGAATCTGTGATGACGAGGAGAGGAAGGAGGGGTGAGGGGAGCTGGTGGCGGGGGTGAGTGGGCGATGCCCGAAGGGTGCTGAAAACTGTTGGTCTACTCATCAACGATTGGCGGGAAGTGCCGCCGCCGAGTATCGCGACACTTGGGAAAGAGGCACCTGTGGTGGCGAGGGGAATCTGTGACGAGGAGGCGAGGAGGGAGGGGTGAGGAGAACTGGCGGCGGGGGGTGAGAGGGCGATGGGCAAAGGGCGCCGAAAATTCTGGTTCGACAAGACTTTTGCTAGCGGAAGCAATACGCCAGAATCTATGGATAGCCGTAGACAGCTTGGCTGTAAAAAAAAGAAAACAGGAGAAAGAAGGAAATGACACAGTAAAGCCTGTCTCTAAGACCACTTATGCGTAAACAGCTCAACAACGCGTTCAACACCTTATGCGCTGAAGGCGGTCTTGGCCGGTGCCTTAGAATTTTTTCGCCTGGGAAACCACGGCAGTCAATACATAGTCACCCCATTAACAGATGAAAAATAAAAAAAAGAGAAGCACAGTTTGGAAAAGACTCAACAGCAATGTCACTTAAAGTAGTTCATAAATACAGCGCCAACTAAAGAAAAAATCGCTACTCACGTTGCACCTAATTACTCAAAAAATATTCCCGTGCGCAGCCATACTGGAGACAAGCTCTTGCGCGAGAGTTTACTCCCAACTCTTTTCATACTCTTCCGATAGAATGTCGCACATGGGTCGGCTAGGTCACAGGGTCATTTCCTCATTTAGAAAGCGCTAATTGTATTCTTATACGCCCGTTATTCACTGTTCTTCTCCCGCACTTCTCTCAATACCTGAAACGGCTTCCAACGGGTCCAAAAAATAACAGATGTGTCAATTACGGGTGACGTTTTTGTTTGACGTATCCATCAGCGAATATTTCCTGAATAAGTTTATCTATGCACACTTTTATGTGACAGAATTTAAAGAGAGAGAAGTTGGCTTTGTACACTCACCATCTTTACGTAATCATTTGCCCTTTTTTTCTCAGTTATTTACAGTCGACAGCAGTTCAAATCTTGGAAATCTAATTACACTACCCGCCAATGGAGTTCCAATTTACCTTGTCATTGTAGTGACATAGATTTACTGTCGGTGTAGACAGATCACCTTTTCAGCTTAACCTTCAGCTTCACCTTCAGCGTCACCATCGTGACGAAGCAAAAAGACTCACAGGGTAATTTATACAGTTGCCTAAGACGACTTGAAGGCGAAAGTCATCTTTTTCTTTCAGTCGATGTATTGATCCTGCCTCGCCACCCACCAAAAGCTTTTGCGGTATTGAAGTGCCTCCAGGATCGGAGGCATCTCGCCTGGTTCTGCAATGCCTCCGTGGTCGGCCCACTTTTGACCAAGTTACGATGTCATGTGATGACGTCATCATGTCACGTGACGTCACAGTGACGCCATAATGGCGTCACAAATTTCGTTGATTTGTGACGTCGTGATGACGTCATATTGTTACGTCATCACGTGGTGCTGATTTTTTAACATGAAAGTGTTTTATGCTTGGGTTCACCTAGACTTTCATTTCCGTCACGGAAATACGTCGCAAAATGAACGGCATCAGATGGCAAAGAAAAAATACTATAAGAAAAAGTTACGTTGACAGGAGTCAAACCCACGGCCTCTCGATCCACGACGATAGCTGGCGGGCGTTTAGCCCACTGCGCTACCGCCAAACACATAAAGAAAGACTACACGAGCGCGCCTTTTATCTTTCACACTTTCCTCTTACATGCTGTTGTTTCGCGGGGTGGCGTCGCCGTCTGGACGCGGTAGAGAGAAGTACTGTGTGGCCTCCGCAGTTAGCTGGCCTTTAGCATTTCGCCTGCATTGAAATGCGACCGCCACGGTCGGCAATGAAACCGCGAACTTCGGGACAGCAGGCGCGCACCGTAACCGCGGTACCGACGAGGTGGAAACCGTGAATGCACAGAAAAAGAAAACACTACCAAATGTCCTTTTTTTATCACGCCTTACCTCCTTCCTGGCGTATTACTTTATCATTTTGCCTATTGGGCTTAACACATTCGCCGTTAAAAGTGAGGCGTAAAAAGAAGATATCGCTCCTGAAGATTTAAATTGTGCGACGATTACTAAGGACGGTGAGACGAATGGATGCGTATACAATGAAATGCTCGGGCTCATTTCGTACGCGTTCCCTCAAATGTTTGTCCGTCCGATATGAATTACGGCCGTTGTGGGCCCCATCCGACGCCCTTCCACGTTACGCGGCTTATGGGCCATTGAAAGCTCCCTCGCGTAATGGCCTCCAGTTTAAACGAGCCAGCGAAGCGAACGCAGGCCGCAGTTAGTTTGTGTGCGTAAATGTGCGTCGCTCCGTCTTTCCTAGTGCCGGAGAAAGTTACACTTGGCAACGCTGGAACGTGAGATTAATTTATCGTAGCGCTAACAGTCGCAAGATGACATAAAAGCCGAATTTGTCAAAACGGTGATAACAACAATAATAACGACTGTTGGGGTTTTACGTCCCAAAACCACGATATGATTATGAGAGACGCCGTAGTGCAAGACTCCGGGAATTTTGACCGCCTGGCGTTCTTTAACCTGCACTTAAATCTGAGCACACGTGCTTCTAGCCTTTCGCCTCCATCGAAATGCGGATGCCGCGGCCGGGATTCAACCCCGCGACCTTCGGGTCAGCATTCGAGCACCATAACCACTAGGCCACCACGGCGGGTCAAAACGGTGGAAAGCCACAGCTAGAAGAACAAAAGGTTTTATGTTTCTTTCTGCAAGACAAAACGGACTAAGCTTTTCATAGCTGTAGTTGAGCCGGGTTTGCCATATATCCTTCTCCATATCAGCGAATAAGGGCAGAAAGGCATTGACATCCTCATGGTCGGTATGACGAAATTAGCCTATGAATTCAGCTATTTATTACTATTTATTCATTCAGTTATTTGTATTCTATTTATTCATTACTCTTTGGTGTAGGAACTACGCTAATGGTGTAGGCTGTGCCCCAACAGCGGCACTCCAGTTTCTCCTAAAAGAGAAGATGTGTATCAGAACGCACAATAATGATTGCAGCCGTTAGTAAAAAATGGCAAGTGCTGCATCTTTGACCAAGCATCATTTGGTTGCGTACAGGCGCCGTCTAACTGAGAGAAAGACCTGAGCAAACGGCAACGTATGTTGTACACGTGTACGTGCAAGTCGAAAACAAGAATTTACTATACCTGGCTCGGCGATGTTATGCTGCTTCATAATTCATCGTAGCGAAGGTGCCCGCTCGTACAGTCACAGAAAAAGTCATCGCATTTTCGTTTGCTTTCTTCATCAAGAGCACGGAAGAGGGGACTCATTTATTTAAATCGGTGAATGCCATAGCTGCTCACTTACGCAGATAGAATTTCGCAATCTGAACGTCACTATCAAGAAAAGAATACTGCCGGGAATAAAATCCTCAGCGACACGCAAATGTACCGACGACGAAAACAGTATATGATAAATGAAAAATGTCGTGCAGTAGGACACCGAAGGACAGGAAAGAAATGGCTTCTCTTTTTCGCCGTTCTTTCTTTGTTTTGAGATGGTTCGAAGTGGGGAAAGAATACCTCGTGATCGATATCCCATCGCTCACGTCGTCGTACCCCGCCTCCCTTTCCCACCGCTTGGCACAAAAAAAAATCAATTCTTCGGCTACTGCATCTTGCTGCGTTGTATACTGAATGTACGGCGTGTGCGCTGTATACTCATATACGTGACTTCCCAACGCTCCTTTGGGTCAGTCCACGGCTGGCCCATATCTCCACGCACAGCCTTGCACGGCGCATACACAGCGACACGCTTCTTCCACTCGGGTTCAGCGCGGGCAATCCCTTTTCGCGTTTCCTTGATGGATTGCAGCCGAGTTCGCTTCCGGTGTTTTCGCCCGTATAAGCCTCCCCGGGGTTGCGCCGCCAACACCCTGAAGACCGACCGGCTAGCGCCTGCAGGCGGCGAATACCATCCCGTTTTACCACATGTGCCGCCGCCTCCTCCTTCTTCTTTTTCGTCTTCTTCATGCAGGCTTTTCGGGCGGCTTTCGTGAATGCTAGGATAATCAGGCGCGGTCGTACGCACCACGCAGATGGCGACGTTGAGAAATGAAGGGGACCCGGCTTACTCGCCCGCCGCCGGACGCTGACTGCGATAGGCAGCGCGCGGAGGATAGAACAGAGGCAAAACTCCATTTTCTGTCCGATGCCAACATTACCATAACAACGCGATCCTGTTTGCAGCGATGAACGCATTCCTGTTTTCCGTCCGGCACTAACTAAACAATACGACTAACGTGCGAAGAGCCTGTAATAGATGCACCAGGTCAAGCTAGTTTGTTAGGTAGGTAGGTAGAGGCTTCATAACACATGATATCTGGGGTTTAACGTCCCAAAATCACGATATGATTATGAGAGACGCCGTAGTGGAGGGATCCGGAAATTTCGACCACCTGGGGTTCTTTAACGTGCACCAAAATCTAAGTACACGGGCCTCAAACATTTTCGCCTCCATCGAAAATGCAGCAGCCGCGGCCGGAATTCGATCCCGCGACCTTCGAGTCAGCAGACGAGCGCCATAACCACTAGACCACCGTGGCGGGGTGCTTCATAACACAATACTCGAGAATGGAAGGCTGATAACAATGCCGCGTTCATTTTTCTGCGCTGCCTTCCTCGGAACGTCATAATGTGGGCCCGCATCTGCTCTGCACCATCTGGCCGCTTCGTAACGAAGAAGGTGTCTATCCAATCAAGATGAAATACCCAGGCGTACTCCTTTTCCACCCCAGATAATGCTGAGACAACCTCGGACATCTGAACCGGCGATTTCCGACATATTTTCGCGAGGCTTCTTCGGCGAGTTCGTTTAACACCCTTTATATATTGAAAAACGCACACAAAAAAGGGACTTTTATAACAGAGAAAACCACTGTGTGGGTGTTTTCTTTTTATTTGCATCGCGTCATATTTTGTATTATCAAATAAAATGTCGCTCAAGAACTACAGGTCGTGAAAATCAAACTGGAGCTCGCGTATCATGCACATCATGAGATGCCCCCTTCACTACCACATCATAGTTCTGGCACGGAACGCTCAGTAACACCGAAGTTTATTTATTTTTATGCAAGCTTTTATAAGAACTCCTTGTCAGTGGCCAGCACTATCGGCGTTACCTCTACTTTCTATGAAACGTTCAGATGACCGTTATGGATATTCTGCGTCTTGCATATTTGTACATGCTTGCTTGGATTGAAGAAATTAGAAAAGTCTAGCTTGCTTTCTTGTACCGGTTAGGCTTTGGCCCTTCGTCCGTTTTCACCAGTTACGATGTCTCGGTCACACTATTTGAAACCCAGCTAGCCCACCCTCGTTCTTCGCCCCAAGAACTGGGTCCCGACGCTTTGCTTGTAACTGGTTATGTTCATTCCTACGTAGGCTTCGAGAATATGCAAAGTGACAAGGTTGCCTAGCATTTGATGTTCAAATTCTCGCAATATAATTTTCAAAACATTACATTAGACGTTACAAAACGTCAACATGTGCCTACTGCAAGGGCCACCATTGTTCAAGAACACCCAGAGCGTCCTATCAGAATAAAAAATTTAGGTGCCCTTTTTCTATTGGGAAATTGGAAGCAAATGAAACTTGACGTGTGCGTGCCTGACCTACTATTCTTATTTATTTATTTATACATTCATTCATTTATTTACATGGCATGGCGCAATGCTCCCTCCCAACTTTTTCGTTCCTCCACGCCGGGAATCGTACCTTCACCCACGTGCTTAGCATCGCAACACTTCCGCTGATACAGGCAACCACGACGCTCATGCATGAAGCAATGAAAGGCAGCAATGAAATACAACAACGAAATGTGGCAACGTGAAATGACAAGCGACCTCGATAAGAGATCAGATTTCCGTATCAG
This sequence comes from Rhipicephalus sanguineus, assembly GCF_013339695.2. Lineage (NCBI taxonomy): Eukaryota > Metazoa > Arthropoda > Arachnida > Ixodida > Ixodidae > Rhipicephalus > Rhipicephalus sanguineus. Next base: position 55,992,458 of record NC_051180.1, on the reverse strand, counting down.
AAACGGCTGATCGCCCTACAAGCCCACTGTCGAGAAAGCATGAGTTATTGGAAAACGGCGGCAGCTTCGAGCGCCGCATTTGTGTTCGCCGAATTGCTGTTACATTTGCCGGCGTCGGGTTTTTGCGAGCAATGCCGCCGCTGCCACCGAAATCTGCAATTCATAAAAGCTTCGCTTACAATTACTACAGAAAGAAAGCGCATAGCGGTAATGGTTTCCATATTCAAACGGGAGTTCTAGCACAAGAGGCTAGGCGTAATACGGGGCCAGTTCGCAAGCAGTACTTCTTTCTCCGGTGTTGCTCTTTTCTGCAGGTGTTTGTGAAGTCGGAGCTATAAGTGGGCGTCGTCTACGTCAAAGAGGACCAAAAAACCGAGGAACAGATCTTGAACAACCCAACCCACAGCGCCTTATTTGAGGAGTTTCTTTGTCTTCCGGGAAACCCGACGCCGGCGAGTGTACAGAAATGCGGCGTACACAATGCACTGCGCTTGCGTGCGCTTGAGGCCTCTGCCTGCTCCTCGCACTGCTCCTGACCACGATCAGGTTCATAATGAAACGGGGGCGCGAAAAAAACGGCACACAAGAAAAGATGTGAACCAAAACCAACTCGCCCAACTTTTTATTATACTGGAAATCAAGGTAGCAACATAAAAAAGAGAAGAACGATTCTTTTCAATGTTAGTAAATTTCTGTATCACGATACCAAAGTTACAACGCTTGCCGCGAGAAGAAGCTTGGCAAGCGAGAAAATGCTCGAAAAGTAAATGTGGGTGACGACGCCACTTTGAAATTCCCGCACCAAACGACGTGACGTCACAGACTTTCGGAAATTTAAAAATGTAACTTTGATTTCGACTTTCCCCTTTATAATAAACATGACGGTGAAATCAGGGACACTAGAGTTCTCAGAGTACGATTTATAAATCTAAACCAATTCATTGTTTCACTTCAGTGTCTCTTCAAGAAAGGGTCTCATCCAGTTACCGAAGCACACATCCACTTCAACGACGTTCCATGCAAGTTTCCAATCACATGTTTTTGCTATTTTGCTGTTTAGTGACAGGCATCGGGAAAACTCGCAAAAAGCTCATCACTGGGACTTCGTTACACAGACAGATAGACTATATCGATAAGATAGAAAAGACAAGTGTAACATAGACAAGGGTAGAATACATCAAGACAGACAGACAGACAGACAGACAGACAGACAGACAGACAGACAGACAGACAGACAGACAGACAGACAGACAGACAGACAGACAGACAGACAGACAGACAGACAGACAGACAGACAGACAGACAGACAGACAGATAGATAGATAGATAGATAGATAGATAGATAGATAGATAGATAGATAGATAGATAGATAGATAGATAGATAGATAGATAGATAGATAGATAGATAGATAGATAGATAGACAGACAGACAGACAGACAGACAGACAGACAGACAGACAGACAGACAGACAGACAGACAGACAGACAGACAGACAGACAGACAGACAGACAGACAGACAGACAGACAGACAGACAGACAGATAGATAGATAGATAGATAGATAGATAGATAGATAGATAGATAGATAGATAGATAGATAGATAGATAGATAGATAGATAGATAGATAGATAGATAGATAGATAGATAGATAGATAGATAGATAGATAGATAGATAGATAGATAGATAGATAGATAGATAGATAGATAGATAGATAGATAGATAGATAGATAGATAGATAGATAGATAGATAGATAGATAGATAGATAGATAGATAGATAGATAGATAGATAGATAGATAGATAGATAGATAGATAGATAGATAGATAGATAGATAGATAGATAGATAGATAGATAGATAGATAGATAGATAGATAGATAGATAGATAGATAGATAGATAGATAGATAGATAGATAGATAGATAGATAGATAGATAGATAGATAGATAGATAGCCAAAGTGCCTGATGTTCGCTAAGAAATGCTTCGCATTTAATAACACGCGCATCAGCGCCCACACAAGGAAAGTAAAGCAGGGGCCAATACAGGACGGTGCCCTCGATACATTTCCCGCAAAGAATTGAAACGACTGAAACGAACGCTGAGGGTACAGTATAACCCCGATCGAAGATGTAATTAAAACTCCGATTAGGCCTGCTACCGGAAAAGGAAGCAGATTTTTCTGACCGCTGATGCGCAAACAAAAGTGTCTTTCTTTAATTTTTTTTTTCAGATGCCTCTCGGGACTAGGTCTGCGAGATGCGTCTGTGTAGTATATCGAGGGGAGCGACTTCGCCTTCTAAGAACGTCGAAGGTTACTCTCCCAAGAGTAATGCAGCAACCGGGTGGCTAATGGAATAACTGATCCGCGTGAAACTTCAAATACGAATGAAGTCGCTGCGTTAATTTACGTTCCGCTTCCAAGTAGAATCCTAACTTTTTTTTTCGTCCTTTTGCCAGTCGACCGAATAACATTTAGCGAAGTTTTAACGCGCATTCGATTATTGATTAAGCATTCTGCGTGCATAATGTTCGCTCATTATCATTTTCAAAGTGAAGCGGAAAGAATAAACAACGTATACATTTCTTGGCTCAAAATGAGATTAACTATCGATTCTGGAATTGGGACAAACACGCGCGAGGACCGAGATATCTCAGTGGTCTTACAATACACTGGTATACGTTTGTGTTAATATATAAACACACGAGAGAGAAAATGGTGTTATGACGAATACGAATAAGTTCGCGCGTATAATGAAGGCACCAGCTGGTATATTTAGAAAGCCAATACTAAGGTCTCTTAGAGACATAGGAAATGACACTCTTCTTATTTACTGGAAGTCGAAAACCCTCTTTTTACTCGACTTGAGCGATGTGTATCTACGGCTCGGCGTCATATCGATTGTGCTAATCGTGGCTTTCAGTATTAAAGGATAAAGTAAGGATCTTCAGCTAGCAACATTATTGAATCGGTTGAAATGAGATTGTTCAAGGAAAGAAAACAAACTTCGATTATCGAATTGAATGTAGGGTTGAATATCGACTTATTCCAATACTTATAATTTTTTAAGGAAAAAGATTGTACGGCAACATTTAACTCTTAATGCAGTTAACAGTTCACCGTCACCGTACGTACTCAAAGTTAACAGTTAACCGTTGGAAAGTATCCACGGCAACTGTTAACGTAGTTAACTATTAGGTGTCAGGTCCATTCAGACACTTTTAAACGAGAAAAAGAGCAATGCTTTTCAGTTATAGTCCTTGCATTATGACAATTAGAGTAAGGAAATAAAGGTACGCCCATGTCCCACATATATGTAATAGACCGTAGTGCTCTTTGAAGTAGCTAAGCCCAAAGTTAGCACCGTAACCACTGTACCGACGAGGCGGACAAAAAGAAGCGCTTAATGGCAACCTCCCTTCTTCTGCAGCCTTACTACGAAAGACACACGTTGCATGACGTCAAAGGAGCGCTCCCGTATCCAGCTCCGCACTAAAGAAAACGAAATAAGTCATGTTACAAACGCTAAGTCCATGTGACGAAAAAATAAATAACCGGGGTCAGGACTTCTGCCCGGCCACTGCTTAAGACAGCGGCGTGAGCCCGCTGTCTCTTCAAGCTTCAAACAACGTTGGAAAGAAGGGAGCGAAGGCGAGAGGTGGCAGTGTCTTTCGAAAAAGCACCAGAGGAAAGGGCTTAGGTTACTCAACCCCCACAACCGGCTGCACCGTGGCGTGCGATCGTTACCCCGACTTACGCTGGAAATGGGACGTCGTGCTTCCAGAGACACCTCTCGTGCTTTCTTTGTGCACCCTCTTTTTCTATGTCTATGCTACCTAACGTGACTTGTTCACTTGGTTTCTTTATCAACGAAGAGCGCGCCAGCATCTCTCGCAACCATCACACCCCACGAACGAGCGAGCTTTCTCCAGGGCTTTTGCTCCAGCCGTCTTGCTGGCACGTAAGACAATGAACGGCGTAGCAGCGTGCCAGACAACAGAGCGTGCGCACCAAAGAAGAAAACGAGCGAGGACCAGAACAGTGGCGGCAGCTACGCACTCTCTGACGATGGCTCGGCGTCGTAGTCCCTCGCTTACACAGACAAAGGTGAAAAAGCGGGACCCGCATGCAACGACGCGCCATTTGGCGGCCAGCCACTGGTTTTCTCTTCCTTAAAAAGAAGGATGTGAAGGGGGTAGACTGTGATGTCGAGCCATCGCTTCGTCTGGGGTGCCTACCTCACCTTCTCTAGCGTGCCCGTCTCATGGCGCATTCCATAGCGCCCTTGGCCAGCAGGCACCGTCGTCGTCGGCATCTCAACTTCGAACGCCGCAGTTGTTGAGCTTTCACTTATTAAACCCGTTGCGGGGCTAGTTGGTGCTACATTCTTATTTAAAAATTGTAGCGCTATATTAGACGAGGACAAGAAGAAAGGTACATGACAGGACGGGCGCTAACTCCAACTACTTTTATTGAGACAACCGCACAGCATTTTATAGCAATAAAGACAAGGCACGCATGCGCATTCATGAGGGACATAGGAAGGGGTGGGATTCGTGCACGCTATCACTTTTTGTTTAGTACCTCAAATTTACTAGCACGCAATGATATACTAAATGTGGTGCTGACGCACATGTCGCCTTTCTGTGTGATGAAAAACGCTTCTGATAGTTCGCGAGCTAATCTATCTTTACTTCTGCTTAGGATTTTTATTTTCTCAAGCCGTGGTTCACAGTTTCTGCAAGCGCTGCAATGGGCGGGTAGATTCTGGAACGACGTTGACTCATCGCCTAGCGACCGTTCATGTTCCTTGGCGCGCTGGTTGATGCAGCGCCCAGTCTGACCTACGTAAACCTTGCCACATGAAAGGGGCATCTCGTAGACCACACCCGTGGCACACCGCACATACGGTTTGGCGTGTTTCTTTCCACAGCCGGGAATCACCCGGTTGCTACTGCAGACCTTGGGGCACATTTTGGATAGCTTATGTGGAGCCGAGAAGACGATAGGGACACCGTACTTGTTGCCAACCCTTTTTAGGTTGTGGGTGACCCTATGCATGTAGGGTATAACCACAGGATTGCCGTCCCTACGTTCTGGTCTCCGCGGCTTCTTTGGCCTTCCCTTGAATTTCTGCAACAGTGACTCCGTCACAGCTGTTAAGACGTGGTCAGGAAACCCTGCTTTTCGCAGTCTCGCTACCTCAACCTTAAAGCTTGCTTGCATCATGTGAGGGCAAGACTTGATTAGTGCTGATTCGAGCGAGAGGTTCACAGTTTCTTCACAGTTTTTGACTGGGCCGAATCAAACGGTAAAAAATCTTTCTTAGCTCTCGGTCGATAGCTCCAGCACACACATCGTTCGTCGTACTTGATGTAGAGGTCCAAGAATTGTAGGCTATTCTCTTTAGGAAGCTCGTATGTGAATTTGAGCCCGTTGCCACGCTGTCCAAACATTTGTAAAGTGTCCATCGCGATGTCTTCATACCGGGATGGAATGCCCTTTCTTAGAATCACCAAAAAATCGTCGACATATCTGAAAATCTGTAGGACTGCACCGTCGTCAGTTAGTCGTGCTAGAGCATTGTCAATAAATGCTAAAAAAATGTTACATAAAACTGGCGTAACACATGACCCTATGCAAATTCCCTGGCGCTGTATGAACCGTCGGTTGTCAAATTCTATAAAAGTTGCATTAATACAAAATTCTAAAAGAGACATAAAATTATCGACATTCAACCCAGTAGCGTTCTGAAAGGCAATCGTATTTTGACGACTTCTATACACTCGCGCACTGCAATAAACAGATCCTTGTGGGGTACTGAATAGAACAGGTCTTCTACGTCTATTGAAAAGGCATAACCAACTTGTGGCTCTTTTTCTAATGTGTTGACAACAGTCATTGAACTTTCTGTCGCAAAAGGGTCTAAAATTTCTAATTTATTCAGGTGCTCCAGCAAAAAACGACTAATATGCTGCTGCCAGGCTCCTTTTTCGCTGGCTATTGTCCTGAAAGGTGCATCGGGTTTGTGTGTTTTAACAGCAAAGAATACCGACAAGGTATACCCTCTGGAATCAACAATGGCCCTAGACAGGTCCTGAAGTTCCATGGATTTGCACAAAGACACTGCCTTGCCCTTAATGCGTGTCGCGGACGGCTTCACATTGACAAATTTCTTTGAGATAGCCTTTAGTGCCTTCTCCTTGTAAAGCCCGGACGGTATGACTACGAAGCATCCATCCGTATCGGCCTGCAATAGTGACAAGTCATTACTTCTGCAAAACGAGACCACCCTATCAGTCCCAGATTTTCCTTTCGATGAAGGTTTCTTGATCACTGTCCTTGCCAGGCTGTCTACGTCGTCGAGTAGGCACCTTTGCTCGTCATCCTTTTCTGCCTTCCTAGCTACCCGACGGTTACAAGGAGAAGGCACTACAGGCTATCTCAAAGAACTTTGTCAATGTGAAGCCGTCCGCGACACGCATCAAGGGCAAGGCAGTGTCTTTGTGCAAATCCATGGTATTGAAGAATATAAGCACTACATATCAGCTTACTGCGTTTGTTGTTGGTAACACCTATGTTGCTGTTGGCATCGTTACGCAACTGTAAACAACTGGTTATATAATACATGGGCGACTTTTCCAAATATGTGTGTGCGTATACCATTTGCACATTTCTCTAGCGTCATTCCGTAACGTTTCGCTCAATATGGAAAACTGCGACACAGTCACCTTCCTGCTCATGCTTCGCATAACAACGATTCCCACGGTACGTGGGAACTGCCGAATTTTTGTCGACCCCACATTGAAATGCACGATGAAACCAGTTCATCCGTAATTACTGTGACAGCAATCTTCATTTAGCGAACAACAGCAGGTGAGGTGATGCGTACATACTTGAACATTCTGAAAAGCAACATGTTATGAACGCGTTCCACTCTAGATGACATATACGGTTTCAGCCGAAAGATCGTTTATATGAAACCTATTACGCCACAGCAGTTTTTGCGAACTGTCCAATGGCATCGGTGGCTTGATCGCTACGGCTCTCTTCCGTTTAGTTGTCTCTTGAGAGATGATATAACAGTGGCTCTCCACATCCCGCTGAAATCGCGTCAATAACCGACAATCAACGTTTTCGCGAAGCGCTAACCAATACCGTTTAAATAAAACTTTGTTTTACTGTATTATGATTATTACTCACTGTATTTTTTTATGTATGCATGTTTTTTGTTCCCACCGCCCTCTGTAATAACTTTGGCCCTGAGGGGTAAAATAAATAAATAAATAAATAAATAAGCATTATTACGTCATGGCTGTGCGATTTCAGTGAACGCGTACACCATACGGTCAACATTTCCGAAGCCCCCCGCTACGGCGTGTTTCATAATCAGATCACGGTTCTAGTACGTAAAAACCCCAGATAGTATATTATCATGCATATTACTGCTGTATACAAAAGTTTCTTTTTCCTGCCTTGACATTTTAACCTCCACGTAAAAATTTATACAATGTGGGTGGCGCGACATGCTCTGTTTTCAACGCCGCTTCTGTTTCATAAAGACCAATGTGTTTAGGTCGTTCGGCTTCGTACAAAAATAATATTGCCCTCAGGGCATCACTTGCCTCGCCTCGTCATGCATATACGAGACCAAAGAAAATTACAGGCAGTATATGTAAAAACGGTACGATGGAAATAAGGTTATGCGGTGTTTCAAAGCCAAGAAGCGATGGCGAAACGAAACTTTCCAGCTGTCGTCGCCGGTGCCATCTGGAGCGACACAGGCGCATAAAAATTAGGAGGCGATAGAAAATCAATTTATGATATAACCCCAGCGTGAAAGCTATTCACTCGTGAAAGCTCCGCACGTCGATGCAGCATGCGGCGTGAAAGTATGATAGAATACCGGATATTGGGCTGGCGTTTCTAGAAGACTGCCCGAGGACGAATAAGATAAGAACGGTGAACTGCCGAAGCTGCTATACGTCAAAGATACGAAACCACAAGGTCGATACAAGGAAGATTTAGGGTGAAAGACGGGTCTTTCATTTTAGACAGCTTTCTTTCGTGGGGTGGTTGATCTGCTGGAGCGGTGAGAAGCTTCGATGCCTCACAGAGGCTTGACTATCCTGCCGCTAACACAAAAATGGCAATAATGAAAGAAGTTGAAATACTCGCGAAAGTGTAGATATGTTTTCAATCAAAATACTCGGGAAAGTACGACACGAAAACTTTTCTTAAGCTGTCGAGTCGGTGGGCAAAATGAAAAAAAAAAAAAAAAAAACGCATTCACACGAAGTGATTATATAACGTGAAATGTAGACTGGAAAAGTAGATCAAAATTTTGATAAAGGCAATGGGCCGAAAAAATAAAAACGACTTGCAAGCAGCAATGGCGCCGCTGTCTTGGCGCTAGCGGCGTGGAAAAACCGACAGGTGGACATTAGAAACATGAAAGGAGACGCACAGAACGAGAAAACGTGAAGAACAAAAAGAATACGGATAGAATTTAGCGCACATTTCCATGGCAACCGGACGTCAGAGGTTTCAGAGAGGGATGCACAAAATAATATTTTTGCGTGAATACAACTAAGAAAGGATAGCTTTCAATCTTCCAGCCGAAGTTTGTCTTGTCTTGCCTTGTACTTCACCTGGTACGAGCAGAGAAGCCTAATACCACTAGACCACGTTGTCATTTCAGGTAGACTGCTTTGCGCACAAGCCATCTTCTCGATAAAGAAAGTAAAGCCTATTGCGAAAAAGTAATAATAATAATAATAAGGGAATGTAAGCTAAAGAGGCAAGGTAAGCTCATGGAAAACAAGAACGAAATACCGTATTTACTCGAATCTAGGCCGGCCCCAATTCTAAGCCGACCCCCGAAATTCGCAAGGCCAGAAAAAAAAAACTTAATCATTGTACTCGAATCTATACTCGAATCTAAGCCGACCCCCCACTTTCGCACATCGTTGTTTCGAAAAAAAATCACACCATCTCCCGCTAAAGGGGACCATGAGGCGATGCGAAGCAGTGTTTCGGCATGTAGAGCCTGCGTTTCAGAGGTGGAGTGTTGAGGGGAAAGGGGAGAGGTTAAGTGGAGAGGGGGAATGGAGAGGGGGAGGGGACAGGGAAAGGGGAGGGGGAGGGGGAGGGGAGAGCCTCAAGGATCGGAGGCAGTGCAAGCTAGAGGTGTGCACGGGCTCCGGGTAGCCCGAAAGCCCGAGCCCGACCCGGCCCGCGGGCCGGGCTCGGGCGGGCCGACGTATTTTCACCTAGGGCCCGGGCCGGGCTCGGGCTGCTTGGAGTTTTATCGGGCCGGGCTCGGGCCCGGCGCAAAGCCCGACTCAAGCCCGAAATATAGAGAATGAGCGGGAATTGTTTTCCAGCACGCATGCAGCGCCTTTTCCGCGACCGCCCTTTACCGCTTTTCCTTTCCATTCGCTACTTTAAACAAACGGGGAGCAGATAAAACACTGCCTCTGTTGCACTCCGACAAACAGAGAAGTAACACCACCTGAGCTAGTGACGGCGCCATGCGAGTTTTCGCGTTAGATCTAAGGCCAAATCCCATATGAGTGAAAATGCACGCGACAGCGACCCGAAGTAGATCGCCTTCGTGCAAGCTGCATGGGCATACCCCATACACGTGACGGCTTTGTATTGGACTTGTATAGTAAAAGTGCCGCGCTGTCGCAGGTATGCAATGCAAATAAAATATTTGTTGCATGTTGGTACGTAAAGCGTTTACCGTTGTCTCGCAGTATTTTTTATATGAACGTGCATAATTATTACGTTATTTGTTGGTGTACAGCTGATGTGCTTAGTACGTCACTGATGTACATCCGGTTCGGGTGTTTTGTGACTTCCGGGTGATGACCGACGGTTTCCAAATGTGAAAAAACCGAGCGATCGCGCGATTTTGACCACGCGATAAATCGCGCGAACGGCCCGCAGCGAACCTTCAAAAAACCGGGCCGGGCCGGGCCGGGCCGGGCCCGGGATTGTGTTTTCGTAGTCGGGCCGGGCCGGGCGGGCTCGCAGCCCTTTACTGTCGGGCTCGGGCGGGCCTTCGACAATATCAGCGGGCCCGGGCCGGGCTCGGGCTCGGATATACGGCCCGTGCACAGCTCTACACCGAAGCGCGGGCCTGTCGCTCTTCGTACTCCCCGTCGACCGACACGTCTAGCTTCGAGATGCGCGGTTTCCTCCTCGGGAGTTCGCGCTTTCTTGGGACGCCCCGTGGCTGTCTTGGCACGATCGGGCGCAACCAGGCTACGCACTTTAGAGCGGAGATTGTGCGCGATGTCTCCGTCGGTGGGTGTGGCTTGGCTACTGCGCATGCGCGGCTTGGCCAGATGGTGCAGTATCTGGTCACGACGCTTGCTTCTTCTTTCTTTCTATCTTATTTTCTCTCTCTTTGCGCCCATGGTTTTAAACTGCCATGGGACGCTATGCGCGGGGTCTCCATTGGTCGCTATCAAGGAGGTTAACCTCCTTGGTCGCTACGCGCGGCTATGGTGGCTAGCGCAGCGGTCTCCATCGTATAGAGCGCGTGCTGTGCTCGGCAGTTGCTAGGCAACGGCGCGGCGAGTTTTTTGCAACACCACTGCCGTCTTCATGGTTTGACTAACAGTTTCGCTATTTAAAATCTTAATCGGTCTTGGCCGCCCGTGTGATCGCTTGTTAAATGTTAGTGAACCAGTGTGCTGAGTAGTGGGACTTGCCCAATTTCTGTGGCACATGCGCGCTATAGGAGTTCTAGAGCAGAGCTATTGTGCTCGAGGTTTGCCGTGTGTCGTAGATAGCAAATTATCGTCATCATAATCCGGCACGCACTCAATCCCCGCCCAAGCGCTCTGTACAGATGGTTAACAAGAGAAGCTAAAAAAATCCTAATCGGTGTTTACTGCCCAAGTGAACCCCTGTTAATCTTTAGCGGACCACTGCGGTGAGTAGTGGGGTAGCACAGCCATATATAACATAGCGTAGCAAAGTGTGGGAAAGAGAGAGGTGAGAGGGTAAAACTATAGTGCCTAGAATATACTGGCTAGTGTGCTGAGCGGAGGGGGTTTCCTATGGGAGGAGGTGGCAGGGCCGGTGATGACTTCCAACTTTCGCCGGCAGGCGGCGATGCTTGTCGCAAAGGTGTAGGCCGCGCGCCGGTTTGGCCTCCGCAGCTTTAGTGCCTCGTGTCCGAATTTGTCTTGGTGACGTTTGCGCTGCTTTTATCGTGTTTGCGCTGTTCTTTGTGTACGCACGAGTAAATGAGAACTGCAAAGTTTTATTCTGTTATCTTAACAACTATGTGGAAAGGGGTAGCCGTCACCAAGCAATGGTGACAACAACTCCTTCATTTATTTTCTATTTCAATAAAAAAAGAAAAAGTAATGATGCAACGGGAGAAGCATCAGGGCAGGCAGAAAACGTGCTTCGTTCTGCTGCGTTGGAGTGGTATCACATTTTCTGTTGAAGTACAGATCGGGTTTTTCACTAATATGTTTGTATTAAGCAGTTGTTTGAGTATTTCCCTGCCCGTTTAACATTTTTCACTGTATTTTGATGATTTAGGAACTGGTATTATGACTATTTGTATTGTGTCTCTTCTGTAGCGCGTTTGTTTACATTTATGTGTGCGTTGTGTGTTTTGAACATTACTTATGTTTGATAAGTTGACGGTTAAGTTGTGGAACAGTGGGATTTTTCATATTGAAACTCAGATTATATTCTCAGTTATTAAGGTGGGGTGAAACTTCGAAAGTGAGTTTCAAAGCTTGGCTGTACAGCAGTGGTAATGAAAGCTATGACTAAAATTTGCGAGGTATCTTGAGGTAGACGCAGGTTGCATTAAAGCTCAAAAGTGGTTTAAAATTGTTTAGTATTTTTATTTGTGTTTGTTTTTCTTCTAATGTACTTTTTAAATAAGATCTGCCAACTGCAGACCATTGCAATTTTGCATAAAGGTAGCTACTAACGCTTTACAGAAGTGGAACTAAAATTGTGAGCGTACAACAGAAACTAGATTTGTTATGTTTTCTTACATTTGTTGATTTATGAAAATTGCCACTTATGACGGACCTTTTTATACTAAAAAATACAAATGCGCACAGGCTACTGCTTCTAGTGCCAGTTATGTAAATGCCATTAGTTAACACGTGTAAATGTTTGTTTTCTAAGCCCACTATAGTTCTCGAGAAAACGGTATAGAAACGACAAAAATGTTCTTTTGAGAAAAACGCAGAAATAACGTAGGGGTACGCGAGCATTACCTGTCAATGTGTCAAAGAAAAAGGACCTAAAATCCTTTTTGAAACGGCGACTACCCAAACGTGATATAATTTCTGAAAGATAAAGAAATGTTGTATCAGGTAATTTTGAAATCCCAAAATTGAATTTTTTTTACCAAAGGAAGTCTCATCCCGCCTTAAACTGTTAGTTCATTGCGGTTAAAAACAAAAGCCCATATTCACAAAGATGCCTTGCACTTGATTTTTTTCAGGCAATATTTCAGCTAATCACAATGCTAGACTAATGAAATTATCTAATTGAGATGTCGATCTTGACTAATGACCCCTGTTCGGTTCCTTTGCACTTATCTTTCCTTCCGTTAAAATGAAATTCAAGCTCCAGGCACATTCGTAATGTTTTTTTTGTGTGTGTGTGTGAAGTGAGTAGTACCTTTCAGATAAAATGATTGAGTAGTGAGTCCTATTGAGATTGGCTTGTGTTCATGGCATGTGGTCTAGAAAATACGGATGCCATGCTGGAAAACGCAGAACAGTGAAAGTGACCCCACCCCACCCTACATTTGCGTATAAACGATGCCCTGTTCACTACAGACTTGCTCATGTAGATACAACAATTCAGTAGCCACAGCTGAACTGCACAAACATCGAAACAACTGATCCGAGAGTATGGGGCCTATGCTGATATCTGCAGCACTGGGTGTGCAATGTTCATCCTGTTTGTGAAAGCGAACAATGTGCAAAAACTAGTGTCATAATGTCTGCAATAAATATTAGTGTATTTGTGTAATACCAGCGTTACACGGGAATTTGCGATTACTGTCGACCTGCTCCGAGTAAAATATCTGCTCGCGAGAATTATCGTAGCCACCGATCCGACTACCTCGGCGCATAATACACTCTGCAAGTCCATGATGGTGCATCATACCGAGTGTGATGCGCCGCTAATATAATAAAATATGACCACGACAGAGCGGTGCGAATTGCAGTTGGCTGGATCGACTTCGAGTAAAATCGCTGCGTTGAAAACAGCGCAAAAACGGGATGAAGGCTAAGGATAACAAACAACACAAGCGCTGTTCCTTAGCCTTCGTCCCGTCTTCGCGCTGTTTTCAACAGAATACGATGTACTAACTGGCCCTTCAAAGCACCCTGCTATCGCCAGCGAATGTTCACGTGTAGCAGCGAAGAATGCGAGTCGGACTTGATCGCGATCGAAATTGCCGTCAGCCATCCTTACGACACGATTCCTTGCACCTAACGTGTCAACCTTAGCTGATTGTTTTCAACTGGCAAGTTGGGTGTATCGTAGTATATTAATTGTGACTTTGCTACTTCGCTTTGGTGGTGAAGCACAGAGCCGCGAAAGCTAGCAGACGACCGTGAGGTACGTGTGAAACCTTCGTCATTTTGTAGTGCCCAACCAGTTGAGGATTCTCTGCGGGCAGTAATTTGCCGCTAAGATTTCCTTCTTCCGATCGAGTGTTCTGTCGAGTGTGTCAAAAGGAACGAATAACACTGTATTCGCAGCAGAAAGCGCCGTGCTACGCAGCCGCAAGCGCAGGAGCCGCCGACGCGCGATGGACCATAGCGAGTCGCAGCGCCGCCATGCGGTGACTGTGGGAAGGCATCAGCGCGGTGGCCACGCCAAAGCGCGCGCTCAGCACACTAGCCAGTATATTCTACGCACTATAGTAAAACGTTAGCCAAGCCAGGACCAGCTGGGTGACCACCAGCTCAGCTGGGCCGCAGCCTTGCCCGACATAGCGCAAGCTGCGCTAATCTATCTATCTATCTATCTATCTATCTATCTATCTATCTATCTATCTATCTATCTATCTATCTATCTATCTATCTATCTATCTATCTATCTATCTATCTATCTATCTATATCTATCTATCTATCTATCTATCTATCTATCTATCTATCTATCTATCTATCTATCTATCTATCTATCTATCTATCTTTCTTTCTTTCTTTCTTTCTTTCTTTCTTTCCTTCTTTCCTTCCTCCTTTCTTTCTTTCCTTCTTTCCTTTTCTCTTTCTTCCTTTCTTTCCTTCTTTCTTTCTTTCTTTTCTTTGCTTTACTTTACTTTATCGCATTTACTATCTTATAGCATGTGAGTACTGAAAAATATTTTCGGATACGCGTTAATGTAACTTCACAACGAATGGCAACAGGCCCCTATACATGCGATCGCATCAAGTACGCAGATTCGCGCGACCAATCAACGCCTGAAGAAAGAAATCCAAGCCGCACCCCGGTAGGTAAATGCTACGCGACGAGCGGAGTCCTTCTTCATGTGATTCAAGAAAAAAAAACGTCACTGCCAATAAACTTATAATTGCATCAACGCCGCTATGCAAATTGGTGCGCGCGCTGGCATTAGTATGGTTCTTCTCAACGCCTTTACACTTGCGAGCGTTTTTTTTTTTTTTCTAATACTCTCAGGAGCGCCGCGATTTTAAAATATACTTTGCCTGCGGCCGCCCCTTCAGCTAATCCGATCCAATCTGAGAGCGCTTTCGGTGAACCGTACACATTATTTCGCTCATCGATATTTTATACTTATGAGACATTCACCCGCGAGTACTCCTATATGAAAAGAAAAAAAAACAGCGGAGAAAAGTATAACCGGGATAAGGAAGCAATTTGAGCAAGCAAGAAATGCATGTACGTAGAATGTTTAAGCGAAAAGTAGGTCTCATCAGCAATAGAATTTGTGTCTGAAAAGTGAGATTAACCTATAAAACACGTGTGAAGGAAATGGGAAAAATAAGGTGGCTCATCTGTTCTTCTTTTTTTTACATTTTTGTTTTCATAAAGTAATAGCTTCCTTGTAGGATCTGACAGAGGCCATAAAAAAAAAAGAGGGAAAAAAATTAAGATAGCGGTGAAGCGCATGAAAAGACCAAAGTGGAAAAGCAGTCGAGCTTAAGAAAACTGAATTAACTTTCCTTATATTTTGTTTACTTTTCTATGAAGTAATCTATTCCGTTTGCAATTCAGTAACCCACAAGCAAAAAAAAAACTATTTGTTAAAAAATACTAAATGCCCTCAATTTATGTTTATTCAGCGTTTGCAGCCACCGTAAAGAAGGGGACTCTTCTTCGGGCTTCCAACCGCATCGACATCGCCAACAGCTCCTGTGGTCCATTTAAGCAAACAGCGCATCGACTTGCCTTTCAGTGGGCACGGAAACAGTGCGCTTTGCACGGCTCCTAACCATCGGTTTTTCACCATGCAGAATCTGCTAACGCTCTTGATTGCGTGGTCATCGACGGCACACGTGTGTTCACGGGATATCGCCATGAAGCTGCCGCCCCTGCAAGTACCGGAGGACGGAAGTGGCGATGAAATTTTCTACAATTTCCCTGCGACCGACGGACTCTTCTTCGGGCTTCCAACCGCATCGACATCGCCAACAGCTCCTGTGGTCCATTTAAGCAAACAGCGCATCGACTTGCCTTTCAGTGGGCACGGAAACAGTGCGCTTTGCACGGCTCCTAACCATCGGTTTTTCACCATGCAGAATCTGCTAACGCTCTTGATTGCGTGGTCATCGACGGCACACGTGTGTTCACGGGATATCGCCATGAAGCTGCCGCCCCTGCAAGTACCGGAGGACGGAAGTGGCGATGAAATTTTCTACAATTTCCCTGCGACCGACGGACTCTTCTTCGGGCTTCCAACCGCATCGACATCGCCAACAGCTCCTGTGGTCCATTTAAGCAAACAGCGCATCGACTTGCCTTTCAGTGGGCACGGAAACAGTGCGCTTTGCACGGCTCCTAACCATCGGTTTTTCACCATGCAGGTGTGTACTAAGTTTCCTTTATACGCTAAAAAATCAGACGACCCGTTTTTGCTGCTGTTTCCGTGCCCAAAAGTGTTGTGCGAAATTGTATGTGATTGTTTTTCCATGCTTTTCTTGCTATTACAATCTGGAGACGTTGAAACTAACCCGGGACCTAACACACGCTCTGAGAACCTACTTGATATTGATTCGCTACCAGAAAATCCCGCCGAACAGATGAAAGCAATGTTCAAACTACTCAAAGATATACACACCCGTTCGCTTCAAAGTTCGAAAACGCAAATTGAGCTGGCTGCTGATGTGAAAGCAATTAAAAGCGGGCAAAAGAGCATAGAAACAAAAATAACGGGAATACAAAAAAGACTAGACGAACTTGAAGAAAAATCACAGAACTTTGATCAACTTGGCAAAGATGTATCAGAAATGCACAAGTCTATATCTGTTCTAACGCACCGAAGTGATACCTACCAAACGCGCCTTGATGAACTTGAGGACAGATCTAGGCGTGATAACCTAATCTTTCACGGAATGGCCGACGCTAAAGAAACCTGGAGCGAAACTGAGGCTAAGCTATCAGCAGCGATAAATGAAGTGTTTGAATCTTTCTGCACTGAGTCGATTGATCGCGCACATCGTCTTGGCACGTTTGCACCTGCCAAATGCCGCCCCATAATAGCCAAATTTTGTAACTACAAGACCAGGGAAAAAATTTTTTCACTTCGTAACCAGCTGAAACAAAGGAACATTTCAGTGACCGAAGATTTTTGCCCCAGTACTCGCACTTCACGCAAAAAGCTAATCGAATTTGCCAACAGTTATCCTGGGCGCCCACAGTCTAAACTGCGCTATAACAAATTATTCATGAATAACAAATGTTTTCGCTACAACTCTGACCTTGACCGCGTTGAAGAAGTACACTCGCGTGACAACCGACCAAGTCATGGAGACCCCACTGTGAGAAATGCCTCAATCTAGGAAAAAAGGAGGGGTAGTGGCATATCATCGCATCCACAATCGCATCAAGTGTCTGTGCTCTTTGCTAACGCCAGGAGTGTTCTTAATAAGCGCTGTGCCCTCTCATCCATAATAGATACATGCGATGCGAAAATAGTGGCTTTAACTGAAACGTGGCTGTCCGCGCAAACGCTTGATTCGGAAATATTTCATGAGGCACACAACTTTGTGGTTTATCGCTGCGACCGCACCGAGCATAGAGGAGGAGGCGTTCTTCTTGCGGTTTCGAAGGACATACCGTCATCACCAATCCAAGTTAACAATTCATTAGAGATAACATGGGTTCTACTAACCTTGGGTAATTGTAAACTGGTTCTAGGTGCATGCTACAGATCACCTGCCTCACCATCCACGTTTGTTAACGAATTACATGACTCTATCAATTTAGTTAGCTCTCGTTTTCCTTCTTTACCTATGTTTTTACTAGGAGATTTTAACTTTCCAAACATAACGTGGAACACAATGCCGATACGTCTTTCCCCTTTTTCACAGCAGAGTGAAGATTTCCTTAATATATGCTCCGTTTTTTGCTTCACGCAATTAGTAACTCAAGCCACCAGAATTACAAGTAATGTAGCTAGCACTCTCGATTTAGTACTTACAACGCATCCTGACCTCGCCTCCCATATCACATACTTACCAGGAATCAGCGACCACCTCTCGTTAAACTTTGAAATCAATATTAGTCCTATTAAAAAGACTAAACAGCGGAAAACAATACGAGACTACCGGAAAGCTAACTTCGAAGCAATAAATAATGAACTAACTCACTTCTACGATGATTTTATTGCCAATTTCGAATCTCGCTCAGTTCAGTCCAACTGGGACCTGTTCGCATGCACAGTCCATAAACTAACCGAGAAATACGTCCCTAATCGCACATTCATTTCCAATCCCCAAGCACCGTGGTACTCCAGTCATCTAAAACGCCTATCTAACAGAAAAAAGCGTTTCTTTCGTTTAGCTAAATACTCACCTTCGCCTTCGCGCTGGGAAACCTACAAATCTGCTTCAAACACCTATTTAAGAGCTCTAAAAACTGCTAAAGACAACTACTTAACTAGAACGCTACCTGAAACACTAAAAACTAATCCTAGAAAGTTTTGGCAAATAATCAACCCAACCACTAACAACACAATATCACTAGAAGATTCATCTGGAAATAGTGTTCCTGATAACATGTGCGCTTCAGTTATCAATGATTCATTTACTAGCCAGTTCTCTAAATCCGGTAACATCAAACTTCCTCATGCGTACCAATACAATTTCATGCCAATGAATGCCGTGATCATCGACGTACCTGGAATCATAAAGTTAATAGATAACTTACCATTCCACTCCGCTCCTGGCTATGACTGTATTAATAGTAAATTCCTTAAAAGCACTAACGTCGCTAGTTCTGTGATATTAACTAAAATCTTTGAACAATCATTGAGTTCTTGTCAACTTCCAAAGGAATGGAAAATAGGGAAGGTGGTTCCAATCTATAAATCCGGCTCCAGAAATTCACCTCTTAATTACCGACCCATATCACTTACAAGTAATTGTTGTAAATTATTAGAACATGTAATCTTCACGAATCTCGCTAACTTTCTAGAGTCTAACTCATACTTTGCTAATGCGCAACATGGTTTTAGAAAATCTTACTGCTGCGAAACTCAGCTGGCTTCTTTCACTCATCATCTGCATCAAATCCTGGATCGCTCATCCTGCGCTGACAGTATTTTTTTAGATTTTAGCAAAGCGTTTGACAAGGTTTGCCATAAATTACTGCTCTTTAAACTAAGCTTGCTAAATATCGACACTAACCTTCTTAGATGGATAGAACATTTTCTCTCTAATCGCTTCCAATTCGTAACTGCCAATGACCATCATTCGCCATTCACTGAAGTACAATCAGGCGTTCCTCAAGGTTCGGTATTGGGTCCTTTATTATTTCTTATATATATTAATGATCTGACTACTTCAATAACCTCTAACCAGTGCTGGGCAGTATCGAAGATACATGTATCTTAGATACTATCTTAGATACTCTTTGGGTATCTTGTATCTGTATCGCGATACGTCTCGCAAAACAAGTATCTGTATCTGTATTTCCGATACATTCGATAATGTATCGTGTATCTTAAGATACAAGATACTGCTATCGCAACACAACTGTGCGAAACTATAATCGCTGGCCAAACCCAGCTCCTCAAGCTGGTACTGGCGCCACTATGCCATCTGAATAAAACTAAAGGCAGTGATGAAATTTTCTTTCCGCCAGTGCCCTCCAGTGAGGACAGAATATGAGGTCTGCGTGTCCCTTATTGGTGGAGCAGAGTCACGTGGCAGCGCTCGCGCAGTCTCGACAAAAACAAGCGCGCGGACGTCTACGCCCATCTCACGTATCTTCTGTTTTCTCAATCTTTTTTTCTTTTTATTTGCGCCAATGTCGTCACACTTGCTCTTAGCCACTGTACATGCGCCGCGTACTCCAATGCGTGCGGCGTCTATCGCGCAAATTCTGATGCGTCTGCAAGGATGGGACTGCTTTGCGTCTCGTGGTTTTTACATATCATCGATTTGAAGGATCTCGGGGATGTATGTTTGACTTACATGCAATGAATTAACTTACATGCAAATGAACTTACATGCAAATAAGATTCTAACAACTTTAGCACTACTGATACTGATGCTAAATATAATAGAGCGAGCGTTTACCTAACGGAAGATATTTGGGCCTACCGTATTTTTTCTTCCTGCTGTCTTTATTCAAACGATTTATGAAATCGTAATTTGAATGTTAGCAGACGTGCTTTATTAGCTGTTCTTTTACATCCCATACATTAGCTAGGTCTCTGTACTGTTTTTTACGGTCTGCTCACTGCAGTATATCTTTTGTAACAGGCTATCAAAATAAGATCTCTGCTTTATTCTTTTGACTGTCTGCATTATTTCTACTACTGCTTACACATTCACACGTTGCCAAGGCGATTTTGAAAACATATATAATCATGTGGGTGCGCTTTGAGTATACAGTACAAAACATTCTGCTTACCGCTTAGTAAAATAGCGATATTGAGTTTGCGTTATAAAAGAGGAAATTATTAGGAACCATCTTAAAGATGTCAGGAAGGGGGTTCGAGAAACGTTGTTATACCGAATGCTCTGTTTTTATGATGAGCCTCCTAATGACCCGTTTTAGGCAATTTTCCATAGGCACTGAATTTTCTATTGTCTCACCTTAACAGGTGATTTGACGACACTTCATGCTTAATTGTCATAGCTATTAAAGGGGTCATGAACCACTTTTCTAAGTAATGATCTAATGACCTCCGTATCGGAGTTTACTGCCTCACGAATCGATTGCCGCAAAAATTTCTCGAATCCGTCAAGAATGAGTGGAGTTACGGGGGCTTGGCGCACGCTCTCGGCGCTTTCTCTCTTTTCTCGTGCCGATGAGCGCACTGGAAGCTACACAGGGAGCGATGGCACGGGGTAAAAAAGTTACGTCAGCGCGCGTCATGAAACGCGATCGCGCTCCCGCTGTGATTCGCGTGCGCGAGTGCGGCTACCGTGTACTGAGGAGTGCGGCGCCGGTAGGTGGCGGCACCCCGTGGCAAGAAGCGCACGCCGCTCTCGATTTATGTCGGCTATCAGCCAATGAGGATGCTATGTCTTTTGCGACGTGAACAGGCAGATCGCGACGTCAACGGGCAGACGCCCTGCCCACTGACGAGAGTGAGAACCGGCCTCTGTTTGAAAAGAGGGCGCCTGAGAAAACAGCAACTTCACGTTCCGCTTGTAGCCTTTACGCAGCGCGCACGACTGCAATATTTGGCTGAGCTGTTCATAGCCGGGTCAGCTTTCCGCAGGATGTGTTTTTTCAACAAACCCCAGGGGTGCTTCATGACCCCTTTAAGGGCACCGTCTGTATCGTCTTTCTGTACTGATTCAGTGTGAGTGTTTGATACGGAACCGTCTCTCTATTTTGCTTATATTTGTTTTCCTATTTTAGGCCTTCCTGAATTTTTTCGTATTACTAATCGCCACGTAATCAGAACTGTAAGTGGCAATAGCGCGAAGAGCGGCGGTATCCCGCGACGCTTTGTGCAACTAAACAATACGTCTGAGACTTTTCTGGATTGCACATGTTTTCTCGTTGAAGAAAAGTTGTTAAAAGATTGTACTTTAGTGAGTATGTCAACAAAGAATCCTTTACGCCAGCAGATAAGTACAATATGAAAATTCATTGCAGTTTTACATCCTCTACGTATATAACAGGGGTCTCAAACTCGCCGTATAGCCAGGGGATCGCAGTCACTAAATGCAGTCCCGCAAGAGCCAGGGCAGTAAAGTGAAGGTTGAAGGGGGGGGGGGAGAAGTGGCTTGAACAAGATGACAGCAACGTTGCCATTTGAAAGGAAGCCTTTCCCATATCTCATATATAGGTCATTTCTGAAAAGACTTTGGAGTCAAGATTCGAGAAACATCGATACCGTTCTACGGAATGACTGAAATCGGGACGCGGATTCTGAAGAATAGAGTTTTTGTTAATAATAATAATAATAATATCTGGGGTTTAACGTCCCAGAACCACTATATGATTACGAGGGACGTAGTAGTGGAGTGCTCCAGAAATTTGCACCATCTGGTGTGCTTTAACGTGCACTGACATCGCACAGTTACACGGTCCTCTAGCATTTCGCCTCCATCGAAATGCGACCGGCACGGCCGGGATCGAACCGAGTTTTTGTTCCACGGTTATGTTTCAACACATGGTGACCACATGTCCTCACGAAAAGAATGATTGAGACTCGTCATGTGAGTGTAGGTCATGTAAATGCCTATTAACAAAATAAAAACAAATGGGACGAAGACGGTCATATGTGCGGGCAGGGCCGCGTGCTTGAGACCCGTGGTATACACAATGAGTCAAGAAAAAAAAATTCGCTACCAGCGTTCTCGCTGCTCTGCACCTGTCCAGTGATCCGGTATTGCGCCAACGGTCTTTTACGGACAAGGCAAAAGCCCACACCGGTATTTGCACCATCGTGCGAAGGCTTCTTTGAAGTTCTTGTGGTTAGATGGCGACCCGTTAGCTGGTCGGCAAGCAGAGCAGCGACTCCCATCAATTGCAAAAATTACAAGCAAGAAGCACTGTCAGCCAAGTGTATAAAGAGATGTCCTGTTAAGAAGCTAAAACAAACGCCAATAATTTATTTCGGAAGGAAACTAATGTAATTTGTGGAAGAAGGGCAAATTTTTGTGATACTAACAGACATTTCGCTCATGTTCTTTTTATTTATTTATTTTTTCAAACCACTAAGGAACGGAACCTGATACCTTTTCATCATCTGGACTCACCTGAATAAATTCATAATTACATTCTCACTATTTCGTAAACAACATTTTCATTTTAGAGCCGTTTGTTTGTTTGCCTTCCTTCGTTTGAGATTTTCAATTGTGCCTTGTACGTGTGTTTCTTAAGTTGTACCTTGCCCCTCCTGCTGGGCCACATGGCCTACAGTACGATGTAAATAAATAAATGAAACGAAATGGGTCACAGTTAAGAAATTTTCAAGGAGACATTTTTGTGCATAGGCGTTTGCTGCTACATTATATGGACTTATAAAAACAAATTTGCGAATGTATCGAAGTATCTTAAGATACAATTGCCAAGTATCGTATCGGATACAATTCTTCTGGCAGTATCTTGTATCTGTATCTCAAATACTTCTTGCCTGAGTATCTTGTATCGTATCGCGATACAATTTCAAAGTATCTTTGCCCGGCCCTGCCTCTAACATACATCTGTTCGCAGATGACTGTGTTATATACCGCGAAATAACTGATGCTGATGATACTAAAACACTTCAAGCTGACCTAAATAATATAGCTAACTGGTGCGATAACTGGTTAATGGAACTTAATATCAGTAAATGTAAAAGAATGCACGTATCCAGAACTAACTCGAATCCTAACACCTATCATATAAACAACATTCCCTTAGATTCCGTCATCTCCTATAAATATCTTGGTGTACACATCACAAATAACTTAAGTTGGACAACTCATGTAGAGTACGTCATTAACAATGCTAATCGCATGCTCGGCTACTTACGACGTAACTTTTCCAAAGCACCCTCTTCCTTAAAACTAATGCTTTATAAGTCTCTCATACGCTCCAAACTTGAGTGTGCATCTGCCATATGGGATCCCAGTCATGCTAACCTTATCACCTCTCTTGAACTAGTACAAAATAACTCTGCTAGATTCATCCTCTCTAACTACAACCGCACTGCCAGTATAACCTCAATGAAAAATGACTTATCACTTATTCCATTGGCTCACCGACGCAAAGTCGCCCGTCTTTCGCTATTTCATAAAATTTTCCACCATCCAACACTTAATAATGACCTCATACTCCGGCCTGTGTACATTTCAAACCGCGTTGATCATCGTAATAAGGTAGGAATCGCGTCATGCCACACTAAGTCTTTCTTTCAGTCGTTTATTCCCCGTACATCTCAGGATTGGAACCATCTTCCCTCAAGCGTCGCAACCATCACTGACTGCAAACTTTTTCACGAAACATTACATAATATTGTATAACAAGGAAAATCTGTTACCTGTACTCACTGCTCCTGTTTGTTTATTTTTATTTTTTTTTCGTTGAAGTAACTACTATTATTTGTATAACCTGGAGAAATGTTCTGTTACCTGTATTCATTGCACTGTTTTATTTTGTATTTTTCATGTATTGTATCCACTCCCCTCTTCAATGCCATTTGGCCCTGAGGGTATTATAAATAAAATAAATAAAAAAAAGCTAATTTTGAGTGCCTGCTCAGTGGAAGGCCCACTGGATTTACTTCGACGACGCGTCAGCGGCGCATGAATACGCAAAATTTCACTTATCGCCCCGTGAGAAATAAAAGGCAAGAAAACAGTCCCAAATATCTCGAAAGTTTGATGAACTTTTTACTTTGTTTTTATTTCTCTCTGAGTATGCGCAGCTAAACCGGAAGTTTCCTGATCCGCAGACGCTAGATCCCATTTATTCTACAACGTCAAATGAGAGAGGAAATTTTAAATCGCAACGCGTATTTCATGCCGCCTTCTCAGAAGTTCCTTCAACATAACTATTCGCGGAGTGTTCATGCTGAACATACGTAAACTAAAACAAGCAACTTATGCCAGCAACATGACAGCTAACCTAAGCCAAGGGTTTAACTCTATTCGTATCGCGGACGCGTATAGTAGCCAATAGCAATAATACCCCATGTAAACAGAAGATGACTTCATTTACCAGTTTCCGTCTAGTTGCAGTTCGGGATACCCCATATATCCTTTCTCGTTATAGTCAAGAGTTTGAAGGCACGCATAGGACCCATGGCTTGCCTGCGTGCCCCATTTTGGGGCAGCTTGTTACAACGTTTGTCATTTGTAAACCGTTGTACGAAACGTGTTAACTATACGTCTTGCTTTGACGCCTTCATGGTGGCTCCTTCATGACGCCTTCATGACGCCTTCATGTTGCGGGCAATCGTGGCGCGCTCAAGCCGTCAGTGCCACGAATTTGGCGAAACACTTAAAAGTAGGAATTTCAGCGCTATTGCGGTGCTATGCACGAGGTAGCCAACCTCGCGCTCATCTAGGCTATGCCAGAGGCGAAAGGACAGGGTTGGGAAGAACGAAGCTGTTATAGGGGATGGATGGCTCACACGTAGCAACAATAGCTTGTGCGTTCCTGTTTTACTTACACGTATACACTGTAAGAAAAAAGAAGGGGTATTTAACTGTTACTTTTCAGTGAGTCCTCACTCACCACGTATACATGACTTTCTTTCAAAATGACTCTTTCGGGTGCCTCGACTCTTCGACGAGAATATAATGATATCTAAAGAGAGTTCACACGTACTTTTAAAGAGTCATCTATATCGCAACTAAGAACTCAAAAAACGAGTCAAAGGAATTTTTTTTCTCATAGTGCAGACTGATGTCCGCCATCATGAGAGTCTACGATACGTGTGGAGAAGCGCACTCGTTTTATTTCACGTGTCTCACTCTACTCTATACTATAGGATGCAGTAGCCCTTTAAAAGCCGTACCTTTAAGAATAGTTTAAAGCGAAAGTATCGTCGAACGCCTTAAAGGGGGCGTCTCACTCAACATCCTTTCGCTTCTCACTCGTTGGGCAGCGATTTTTACGCGTCATAAAGAAAGCGCGTGGTATGAGGAAACAGTACACGCGACTGGCTTGCTTTATGGTCACGACCGCACTGCTCCGAGACATGCAGTGCACGAAACGATAATAGTATAACAATTGTCAACTTTTTTTTACAAGCCAGAACCACGATATCATTGTGAGTCACGCCGCAGTGTAGAGCTCCGGGCATTTCGACCACCTGAGGTTCTACAACGTGCGCCTCAAATCTAAATGCACGGGTCCCTAGCGTTTCGCCTCCATCGAAATGCTACCTCCGCGGCCGGGATCACACGCGCGCCTTTCAGGTAAGCAGGGGAGCAACGTAATCTCTCCTCCACCGCGGCAGCCAGTGCACGAACGAGTACACTGATTAAGTGATCTTATTGAGTGTTTTTATTGAACCAAATTTACTTGCATCTTCAACATATCGGACAAGCACTAGTCGTCTTAATCGTGGCTGGCAACACGATATTTCATAAGCGCTCATTCAGAAGACTGTATTGCCTTTCAAGCGTTCACAAATATGGGTATCACAGCAAGCGTTGAGACATAAGTACTTGCCATTAAAAAAGTACTTATCTATTTACCAGAAGGTACTTGCTTATTTATGTAGTGGCGTTCGACGACGGCAATTAAATTATTGCTATGATGATGATGACCTTAACAGCAGAATCATCTACTTACTCAGCGTTATTGGGCAAGACTTAGAGTCGGGTAGACTTTGTAACCACCTTCGCGCTTCGACGTCAGAAATATGCAGCCACTATAAATAAATACGGCACAATTCATTTATTACAAATATCAAGACAACTTGAATGGAAAGTATTTCTTGCACAGTCATTCTGAGTGAGCACTAACCAAAGCACTTTTTTTAAGATGACCAAGTAAACATCCCTCGCTTTTTCTCTTTCTCTTTTCTTTTCTCTTAACTCCTTCGTCGCGTGCGCATGTTAACAAACCTTAAGCATCTGGTTGATCTTTCAACCTTACCTGTATCTCAGTTATCCCTCACTGCCAAGCGTTAACTATTCATAAACTTTCGTTTCCGCGTCGCATAGCTGCTTTCTTTCGACGCAGCTGCATTTCTAACCTTAAAACATTTTAAAAAGCCCCGAGGACAGTTCAGCAAAGACCAATCATGTGTCCCGCATTCAACAGTATTGATAGATAGATAGATAACTTTATTGTACACCGAGGGAGGAGAGCCGGGTTTTACCCCGACGCCCCTGCGGGCCGCTCCCACGTTGGAACAGGCAGGGAGTACCTGCCTGCGGCATCGTGGGCCCCTTGGATTGCCCGAAGCTGACGGTGACGATCCGTACTTCTGATGGCGGAATAAAACCCTTGTCTTGGGATGATTTGCGCCTTGAGTTCCTTGGGTATGTGGGGGCAGTCCCACATCATGTGCTCAAATGTACACACACACCCACAGTCCGGGCAGTCAGGAGATATATCCATATAAATAGATACATTAGCTGGGCAAGGGTAAACCCCTGTCTGTAGTAGTCTGAGCGTAATTTCTTGTCCTCTGGTAAGATGCGAATGGGGTGGAGGAAAGACCCTACGACTTCACGATAATGTGAAGTGACTTCGTTAAATATCGCTAGAACGTCCCGCGACCCTCGATCAGCCGCACCCCCATCCAGAGGATCGGCCCCGGGCGGGGCGGAGCGGTCCAACGTGCCAGGGCCGTGAAGCCCCGCGCGGAAGGCAAGTCCTCGCGCCCGGGCGTGGGCCAATTCGTTGGAGTTGGTGATGCCGCTGATCGTGGAGCCCATATGGGCCGGGAACCAAATGATCTCGTGTGGAGTGATGGTCCTACCTCTGAGAATCCTAGCAACAGGTGGGGAGACCCTGCCAGAGGCAAAGGCTCTAACCGCCGAACGGGAATCAGAATAGATCTGAACACGGGATCAACAGTATTCTCACGTAAATTTAACACTCCGCGCCACCGGTGCTGCGCGCAAAAGCACGAAACTTTTCAGCGGGATGCAACCCTAACGGATATCCGCTCGTGACCCAAGGACTGCCGTTTCTTTTTTTTTTCAGTTGTCTTCACTGCACAATACCGCACTGCATATAGATAGAAACACCAGCCGCAGCGTGAAAGCCAGCGAGCGCTTCACCGTATCCCACTAGCGGTATAGGTCGTGGTTCATTCTAGATTTTTGCCCGAGGCTGCAGATGCTCGCTAAGCATCAGAAATCAATCGACACAAAGAAAGCAAGGCAGACATTGCGACCCGACTTTGCGACCCGAAACGAATCACAATGCTGCGCAGATCGATGGCGCAGAATCCGTGCGACGCACTCTGGCGAATATGTCGGCGCCTGCTTTCGCTCTCGCGTGAATATCGATTGAAACGTGAGAAAAGGTAACACAACATCAACAAACCCCAAAAATAAATTTCAGCCCTTAAACCTCATTTCAATTCACAATGAAGCGTGGTACGTTAGTGGCTAAGGTGTTGCCCAACCAAGGTCGAGGACG
The DNA here is from genome assembly GCF_013339695.2 of Rhipicephalus sanguineus. Taxonomy (NCBI): domain Eukaryota; kingdom Metazoa; phylum Arthropoda; class Arachnida; order Ixodida; family Ixodidae; genus Rhipicephalus; species Rhipicephalus sanguineus. Next base: position 55,964,698 of record NC_051180.1, on the reverse strand, counting down.
CGGGTTCGATTCCCGGCCACGGCTACAGCCGTTTGACGAGGGCGAAATAGAACACCCGTGTGCTTATATTTAGTTACACGTTAAAGAACCTCGGGCGGTCGAAATCAACTTGAATATGGTGACTGGGAACCTAGAGCGGGTAACCTGGTGATGGTGTAGTTGGCATAGAAAATATTGGGATGGTTTGACGTATAACAACCCTTCTTTCTGGAAATTTTCACGACAGAAATTTTAAACTGTGGACATTTGAAACATTTCACAAAGAGCATTCTGGTTTTCTTTTAACATCAGTAGCCAGGTGCAAAACTTTGCCTTCTTTGTTATAGATTACTTTCCACGTGTTTGCAATTTACTTTTGCTTGTGTATTTCTATTCAATACTTTGTATCTATTGTTCAAATCTGACTTATACTGCATCTACTTCGTATTTAATTTGGCCCCTACCCTCTACAACGTGCATCTGTACCGTTAGGGTACAACAAAAAGTAATTAAATAAATATATTTTTGTATTTTAATAACAATAACCATATCTGCTGAGGTTTTACGGACCGAATCCACAGTATGATTGTGAGGCACGCCGTATGGTGGGGGGACTTTAACTTCTACCACTTTGGTTCCTTTTAATCGTCCACCTAAATATGAGTACACGGGTGTTCTTGCATCCCGCTCCCCGTGGGCTACCGTGGCCAGGAATCGAACCCGCGTCCTCGGGCTTAGCATCCCGGCACCTTACCTGCTAAGCTAACACGGCGGGTAATAAAAATGATGTGAAAAAAAGCTTTCTCAAGATGCCAATGACGCACGGCCAATCGCTTTTCTTGCAGGTTTCGACAAGTAGAAAGGAGAACTGGACACTGTCCACGACCTGACCGGCACTGAGTCCGTGTACACTGCCTGGAAGAACATCGATATTATGTGCCACGTCTCTACCACGCTTTCACACGAAGAGCACGACCCGCAGAAGGTGGTGTTCCTTGAAAGGGACACTAAACGCATAGACAATTTTATTTTATTCGTAGAGTACACGCTAAGTCAAATGGGTGTATTCGCCGGAGTCCCCACCACAAAACAATAATCGTCATATCGCTTCGTTGCGTTTCTTTTTGAAAACTGTGCGCTCGCTACTTTCCTATCAAGAGTGCTGCGTCACGCTCACAGCCTCACGCCGCTCGTGACCGGGCAGTATCGGGTGCACGCAGATAACGCAAATAAAGCACGCGAGGTAGGTGGCGGTTATTTTTGCGTGGCAGAAACGCTTTTCGTGGCTTATAAAGAGCAGTGTTTCTCAAATGGGGGCCCGCGAAGCCATTCTTGGGGGTCCACGAAACCCATCCTTGAAAAACATAAAATGCGTTTTTTAGAGGCACACTACCGTCCCGTGACAGCGGCCCCTTCCGATTTTTGGCATCGTCCGTTGCATAACACCACTGCATTGCGGCGGAGCTGACACGTTTCCCCTTCTCCAAGAGATGGCTGCAAAGTTTTCGTTGGAGTTTTCTGCGACATATGCACACGAGCGTGCTTTTTCTAGGCTTGCATATTTGAAGAGCAGACATAGCTAGAAACAGGTTGAATGTGGCCGCAGAGCGCACAACATATTGGCAAGCTGTTGAGATCGAATTGACGTGGCACGATTCTTTGCCAGGGAGAAAACCTATTTCACGCTGCATGTTCTGTTAATTTATGACCCCCTCCGCTTTCTCTCACTTCAAGGGTTCCCCCATCACTTCCACCGGTCCGCAAGGGGTACTGAAACATCTATGGCTGAGAACCACTGGCTCAGAGTGTACCCCTTCACAATACCAAAACTAACATATGACCGCTCGGTTTTCGTGGATTTTATTCTGTATTCACAAGCGATGATGCGCTTAGCTCTCATCAAAATGCGGCCAGCGAGGCTGGGTACTGAACACTCGACCTGAGGCCAAACTCAAATATTCCAGTTCGAAAGTGATATACGCCATTGGGCAGCCTGGATCGTGAATGATATGTTCAGCTTCAAGATTGGCTGAAACTTTCCCTTACGAACAATTCTGCAATCAGATGTCTTTCTGTGAACACGTGCCCTGATGTTTGGCAGCGCAACGTCATGCTCACTAAGACCATTGCAGCGTATCGGCATGTCTGCAGCATCTAATAACTAATCAAATCAAATCAAATCAAAATGAGTTTATTAAGACATGTATACAAAAAATGCGTACATAATATTTGGACCAATAGCCTACGTGGCTAGTAGCTGGTCCAATAGAGAAAATACATAAAAGTTAGCAACGCACATGATTGGTCATGAAAAATGATTGGTTTTACGTTCCAGAACCATGATATGAGTGAGGGACGCCGTAGTAGAGGGCTCCGATAATTTCGACCACCTGGGGTTCTTTAACGTACGCTTAATTCTGAACGCAAAGGCCTCTAGCATACTGCCTCCACCAAAATGCGGCCGGCGCGGCCGGAATTCGATACAGTGACCTTCGGGTCAACTGTCATGCACCATAACCATGCACTAGGCCACCGCTGTGGTGTTAGTCGGCAGAATCTGCAGTAACGTGTATCAGTATTGCCAGATGAAAATAGAAAATACTCGGTGCCACAGAGCTTGACATCTGCGAAGTGCCACGAGGCACAAGTCTTCTTTCTTTTAGATGCGAAGCAGCTCTTTGACTAGCCTGTGTAACGCTGTCCCTCCGTCCGCACAAACGCGAGGCAACGCGCTTCCCTCGGCGCAGGTGTTGGAGCGGTGCCAAGTAGGTCACGCCGCAGCTGGGCGTTGACGTCACGCTCCCCTCGCACGCTTCCCTCGCAGGTGCGCGCGTACGTCACTCTCTCCCTCGCCCGCCGGAGCGCCCGCAGCTGCCGGCTCCAACGCCCGCTCGCCTCCCGTGTCTGCGTTTCAAACATACGTTTACACCAGTAAACGCTACACCGAGTTTCGCTTCAAACGAATCTTTCAGCGCTCTCCGCAGCACCCGCGTTAACGCCGTTCAACCCGTGACGCCACCCGTGCGCAACGCTGCTGCTTCGCATCCCATCAGGGTTCCCTTCGGGGAGATGGTCCAATTTTTCTTTCTTTTTGTTTCTTTTTTGATGGGGGGACCGGGAGGGGGGTTATCATGTGCGTGCCTACGTGCTTTTTTTTACCTGTTTTCTAAACATCTATTTGAAGAGTACTGAATCAAAGAGTACAGATTTAAGATAACAAACTACCGCTGTGGAAAGGCAGGAATGTTTGACAGTTTCTCGAAAATGAAAACACACATGCCCAATTTCTTATGAAGACGCAAATACAAACCACTCCCGAAGAGTCGCGTGCGACAGCGTTCTTCCGCAGCAAAAAATGTCGAAAAATCATGCGCACACGCCCCTCGAGGGAAAAACAGAGTGGCACGGAAATTAATCTCCCGTTCGCATTCCTAAAAGCAAGCGGCGAAGCGTGCTGCGCGAGAAAGGCTCTTACGAAGAACCCCTGCCCCAATCCAAGTTATTTTATATTTTCTGTCGCTTCATATAACCAACGCCCGCATTCCACGAGAAAGAACTTGTAACGCTACCGCTTATATCCACAGTGCACTTATCGGGGAGAGGGATTTTTTTTTTTCTTTTACGAGCCATTCGGAGGTGTTTCCAGTTTCCGCGCTCGTAAATTGAAAACAAATGTCCCCCAGGGAAATGACGTGCTTTTTGCGTGTGCGTTGTTGAGTGTTCTATACTGGTACGCTTCTTGTGTGTTACCGTTACATTTAAGTCGTCTACTTTGCGTTACCGAATTCCGGGTGCTTCCGTTCACACTGTCACTGTAACTGTTTGCCTGCAACCGTGACGCGGCAGCTCGCTAGCTTTTTCTCGCGCTCCTTTTTTTTTTTTTTTTTTTTGTTCTTCTTCGGTTGTTTTCTACGGGACATCATATAACCACGCATCACAAGGCCTATCGTCAGTGTCAGGAGTGGTTCTCGCTTGGCTTAGCTAAAAAGCACGTATAAACAAGGAAAGTACGCCAACGCGTAAGAACAAAAATATGTCTGGTGGCAAAGATGGTTGAAACGTGACCTGGATGCTCAGCGAGGCGCCTGAACATTTCCGGCATCGCCGCGACCACTACAGTGGAAGTAATAAAGGGCCGGAAAGAATATATAAGTAGCCGAATCAACGAAAAGTGCCGATCAATGAGCCATCTTTTGTTTTTTCGGGCTTACTGGTCATGTGGAGAGATGGGTTGTCGTGGAAGTAAGGACCGGGTTGAGCTGTGTGTTTGTGCGCTCTTCGTCACAACGCAAAAACAATGTGCCTAGTTGTGCGAGAGGTGTTATAGGGTAAGATGAGTTAACAATTGGCAACTTCTAATAAACAGAATCTGCGCACCGCTTTCGTTAGCCGCGCAAGACGATAACGAGAAAGCAGTTTCTGAAGTGGTGTTGTAGAGATAGCAACTACGAGGCTCGGGCAAGTCAAAGCGTAAACACTTGTCAGAGTTTATTCGCTTACGTATGCAAGATATCGGAATCATGGCGGTTCACATATTTTCTTTATCAAACAATTTTTTGTGTCTGCAATGCCGATTCTAGAAACAAGAAGGGAGACTACGTGGCAGGAACAGCTCTTAGAAAAAAAACCTGGAGTATTCTCCGAGTTTGTTACTTATGCAGAAGCAACAAAAAAAAATTAAAATCAATGTTCTACGGGTTTCAGAAGTCGTCTTTTGCGACGTTTCCTCCTTTGAATGAATGAATGAATGAACGAATTAATTAATTAATTAATTCCTTCATTCGCAGCTTTATTAGAAGCAACACATCGGCAACGACTTCGTCTGCGTGGTGTTCGCGAACTTCCTGCACATCTTCATAGTCGTGCGAGCATCGTCAAACAAACCACCCGGAGCGCACACCGTCTACGAAGTGAGTGCTACCATATGCCCTATTGAAACGTTCCGTATGCCATTCCAATAATTCCGTATGGAATTCATATGTTTTCTGTATATTTTTCATATATTTTCCATATGTTCCCGTAAGATTCTTACTGAAACATACGGAATTATTGGAATGGCATACGGAACGTTTCAGTAGGGATCCTTTTCCAGTTGAATGCAGCTAATAGATACCGCTTTCCACTATTATTATCAATAAGGCTATCACTACGACGAGTACTACAGCCTCCTGTGGCTTGTCGACAAGTTCATAAATGCTCAGGAGTCTGACTTCATGTTCATAAAGCATTGCACGTGATCACTTCTCAGGTTATATTGAAGAGTATTGAAGGAAACGAGCAATATATTGTAGCAGGATCTCTGAGGCATAGTATTGGGGTAGCCAGGGATATCGGCACGATTACCATGAACTAGTAAGTAAAATTCGACCCTCTCCGAATATGCGCCACGAGTGGGACACATGACGTCAAGAGTCACGAGTACAATTAATCACAAGTAATCAAACCAGCTGCAATAAAAAAAAAGAACCTCCCGTGCATTACAACACGTAATAAAATGCTGCGTGTCCGTTTCTGTTTGGTTAATGGAAAAAAGGACCGCTTGGCGTTACTATGGAGAACGGCTCGAGTGGTTCAAGTTCCGTTTCGCCGCTGAACTGCGCTTCGCTCACGCGGTCGCGTCGGTCGCGTCTCAATGGTAGTTTCGGTATCGCGTATTGCTGCGTGTGCTTTGCAGGCTCACGAAAGTCGCGGTGACGGAAAGTTCGGCAAAATGTCGCGTGCATGTGAAGTTGCGGGATTCCGGAATGGTGTACGCCGCTTGAGCTGCAGCAAAGAACCGACGTGACTTTCCGCTGGGTGCCGCAAAACGAACCCCTACGTCCGTAGTGGCTGAGTGCCGTGCCTCTGCGCCAGTGTGCAAAACAGCCAAAAAATCTGCGTGTGTGCTCGCTGCAATTTCGTGCGGAGGATTACGAGATCACCCGCCACATGGGCAAGGCTTGCAATGTGCCCCTCTAGCAGCACTCTGCTGCTATTAGGGTCCGGCGGCCGCGCAATAGGGGCAGGCAACGTTCTGCAATGCAACTGCTACGTCAGAAGGCCCGTTCAGGCGGGGGATTTAAAGTGTGCTAACGCAGTGCGGACCACTGAAACATGATTTTATTTCACACTAAGCATTTCCTTGGCACGAAAGTAGCACCACGAGGTTTCTGGACCGCTATTTAAACAATCAACGTCGACTTAATATTTGCCTTCAGTGTCCCTTTAACTACTGAGCTAAATTATCTGATACTGTAATCACAGCCATACCCAGGAATTCGGGACATCTCTTTTAGTTCACCTTTTTTCACACCACGTGGCGTACGGACCTTCAACGTTCAAAATTCGCGCGATGACGCTTGCCGTAGTCGCGCGAATCGAGAAAACCACAATACATAAAAAAAAGCACGACGACGATATCCGCTACAAGCAGCGAGCGCGAACCTAAATCGACGACTGATAACCGCAGCGCATGCAACGAGCGGCCGGTTGGGCTGCTCGACCGTGAATCAGCAGTTCTGTTGCAATGAAAGGAGGCTTACATGTCGCTTGGCTGCGCTCGATAACGAGGAACTCTCGAAAGAGCGTGCTGCCCTTCTTCGCATCCCCTGCCTCTTCAATATATTTCGTCCGATTATATTGTTGTTAGCTCCCACGGGTTTCTTAAAAGTTCTAAAGCCAGAACGTCCTTTAGCGCTGCTGTTTTTGTAGTGTGAAAAAAGCTAACTTCCAGAAAATAATACAAGCTTGTGAGGCGGTGATGACGATCATGGGTTTCAAAATGTGTAGACAGACGCTTGCCGTCCCTAATTTCAGTCGGCCTCAATTTATGAATTCAATATTTTGCGCTTTTACAAGACGTCTTGCCGTGTTATATTCGCTGCACACAGACAGTTTTCTTTAAAGCTCAATTACCAGCAGAGGTAAAGCAACAATACATTTGCAAGCACAATATTGTTCAATGATCGTCTTAAAAAGAATCATTTTAATAAAGTCACCTTAGTTTCAACAGCGCCCCTAACAAGCTCTCGCGGCTATGCGCCCGTGTGTCTGAGAAAAACAATAAGGCCGCCTGTGACATACAGCATGTAAAACCGTATTGCCCATGCGTAGTTGGGGTGGTTTACGAAATACCCCTCAGCTGTGGTAGGACATACATCGGCCACACTGGTCGATGTTTAAATATTCGATTAATGGAACATGAAGCCTCCCTTAACAATGTATCTGGTTTACACTTGCCTTCGCACTGCAAGTCCTGCGCATGCGCGCCCCGGTTTTTCGAAACCAGGGTGCTTGGGAAAATTCGAAACCAGGTGGCCAGAAAATTGTTGGAGGCTTTTTGCATAAATAAGAAATGTGCCCAATGTGTTAGTGTGCCTTCCTTGAATTTATATCGCAACGAATTGCACTTTTTAGACAAGTCTTGATAACTCAAAGTAGGTTGTCATTCTGTTACCGTGATTGTCAATGTGACTCGCCCCTGCGCGTGAAGCTACCTGGAATGCAAAGTTCTTTCCAATAAAACAGTTGTCAGTTTGGCACCAGTGCTGTCATTTCTTGTCCTCGTTCCTTTGTGCCTCAAAATTTTTGTCAGACCATGCACCAACTAGCCCAAGAACGCGTTTTAGTCGATAACTAAAGACGGCGGAAAGCACCGACTTCATTATGCTCATGACATGCTACCCAGGCCGCGTTTTCCTCTCCGCTAAGTGTTGGTGAAAGAGGGATGAAACAGATTAGACTGATATAAAGTATCGTGAAACCCGCCTTCTTGTTTGACTGCCTATGCTGATCTGCAACCCTTCAGGGTGGTCTAGTGAATAAGGTGCTCGACTGCTGACCCGCAGGTCGCGGGATCGAATACCGGCCGCGGCGGCCATATTTTCGATGGAGACGAAAACGCTAGAGGCCCGTGTACTTAGATTTAGGTGTATGTTAAAGAACCCCAGGTGGTCGAAATTTCCGGAGCCCTCCACTGCGGCGTCTCTCATAATCATATCGGGGCTTTGGGACGCTAAACCCCAACAATTATTATATTATGCTGCTCTGTAGAATTGCAGGAGGTCGCGGCTTGAAACCCGGTTCTTGCGGCCAGTTTTATTCTGGACAAAATAGCTTGTTTCTATTTTTACATGGTAAATTTCGTTAAAAAGTCTCTCGTCAGGACCCATTTAATATTTCCATTACGAGTTGAAATCTTTTGCTTATGTGAGAAAGTGACGTGGAAGGTTCTCGAAAAGCCGTTTTAAGTTTATTCTCTCTGTCGTGCATTTGTTTACCGATAGACAACGTAGCACCTCACGAGACGATGTTTCTCAAATAGTGGATTACACTCAAAGTTGTTAAAGCCAAGCTGAGCAACCTTCCATGAATATCTTTCTTTTTTTTTAGTCAATTAGTTCACTGTTGAGCGTGAAAAAGCGCGCCGAGAGGGGACAGAAAACGAAAAGAAGCACACATACGCATCGCTAGTGTGTGTGCAACTCTTAGAATAGCGGGGTGTACCCACTATTATAACAGTTGCAAGGCATTGAACTGCCCTGTTACCGTGCTGCCAGAAGGTAAACATTGCTGTCAACGCAGGCCTTGTCCGCCTCGGAGGAGCAGTAAATATGGTGCTCGGCTGCTAACCGGTAGGTCGCGAGTTCGATCCTGGCCGCGGCGGTCGCATTTCGATGAATCCGAAATGCTAGGGGCCCGTGTACTATGCGATGTTAGTGCACGTTAAAGAACACCGGATGGTCAAGATTTCCGGAGAACTCCACTACGGCGTCTCTCATAATCATATCGTGGTTTTGGGACGTTAAATCCCGGATATTATTAACGCAGGCCTTACCTATACCACGGCGATAGGCTGCAAGTCTGCAAGCGGAGTTCTTTCCCTGCATTTCGTTACGTACCGTAGGCAATGTACATACTCTGTTTTTCTTACGTGATGAGCCCCACTTTTTTTCTGTGTTGGTTCGTGGCGCTTCTAGAGTGGCCGCATTGAGCTTCTCGCAATGGGAGCTTAACTGAAGCCACGTGCTGCAGTCAATGACGCTGAAATCAGTGTTGTCAGTGCGCGACTCATATCTCGCAGTAAGTGTGACCCCCCTCTTAAAGGCATGGCCTACTTTTTGATTATTTTCATACTTAGTAGACACGATATTCGCCTGCTAATCGACGGACCGAATTTGTCAGAAATCTTACATGATGAAATTCTTCGGTTTCCTCGCATCACTCATTACCATCGTCTCAATCGTACAGTAATACCAATAAATACTAGAGGGTGCTAAGTAATATCATTAATTAAGAGGGCAGTGTTGTATGGCTTGTGATTTCCAAAGCTCCTAGTGACCCGGTGAGCTGGGAAGCGTGGGCTCGTGCCATACCAAGGAAAGATCGAAAGCGCACGCCTCGTGACTACGTTTGCGAGCAGTACTTCTCGTAGACTAAGGCCTATCATTCGTAGAAAAAAAACGCACTGGGCCCCTTATGCATTAGACTAAGACGACTCGAAGGTGAAAGTTTTCTTCTTGTCGTCATTCGATGTGCCTGTTCTGCCCCACCCTCGTGCAAAAGCTTTCTGCACCTAACGTGGTTTTGCACTGCCTCCGTGATTGGCCAACCGATCACAGAGGCAGTGCAATGCGACAATGTCATGTGATGAAGTCACGTTATGTGACGTCATCATGCCGTCATAATTACGTGATTTTGGGAATGTGTGACGTCATAATAACGTCCCATCGTGATGTCATCACGTAATGATTTTTTGTTGACGCCGCCAACGCCGTGGAAGCAATTGGCTGATAAAGTGTGGCGCTGCTGAGTAGCGAGGTCGCGTGTTCTATTCCCTGCCACGGCGGTTGTATTATGGCGGGGACGAAATGTAAGAACACATGCTTACTTAGGTCTGTTAGATGCACGTTCTAGACCCCCAGGTGTTTAAAGCTATCACAGAATCTCTCACTGCGGCTTGGCGATAATGACAATGGTGTTATGGCACGTAAAGACCCTTAAATTATTATTGTTTACGTAGGCCGCTTGGGGGCAACAAAAATAATGCATGAAAAACAACCTCGTACACACGCGTCGTCATTAATGCGGGAGTGTCACGCACAGAGTTCTGCCTAAATTAATATTCTGCATGTTCCATCACAAGTATCTGCTTATCAATAATTCGGAAGTATCCATGTGAATGCGCACATGGATACTTCGGAATTACGCATGCTCTTGTCGCAGGATAAAAAAAAATCGAGATATAAAGGGAGAAGGCTATAATATTCCTCTAGTCTTGCTTGCTTTATTCGCTAGGCCATCTTCTGGGGCTGCTGTCGCATCCGAAAAGCTACAGCGCAGTGTGTCCGTATTTTGGCGGTGTCTGTATTTTGGCGGTGTACAAGTAAAGAAATGGCTCCTCCTGGTCTCTGTATATATATTTTTTTGCAGTGAGATTGCAAGTTGTGATATCCACAACCCGACTAGACGCTTAATACGAGTGCGGTTTAAACCGATGCACCGTGGAGAAAACAATAAAACAGGTTGAATATAAATGCTTCAAGCTTTCATTTGTGGTAATTCAATTTACATAAACCAACACTCTACCAGTTTCACGCCTTAGTACTACTACTATTACTACTACTACTACTACTACTACTACTACTACTACTACTACTACTACTAATAATAATAATAATAATAATAATAATAATAATAATAATAATAATAATAATAATAATAATTGTTATTACTGTTATTAGTAGTAGTAGTACTAGTGGCGTTTAATGTCCCAAAACCACGATATGATTGTGTGGGACGCCGTATTGGAGTGCTGCAGAATTATTGACTGCTTAGGGTTCTTTAACGTGCACCTAAATCTAAGATTTCTTCCAGTATTTTTATATACGGTTCGTCGACGCCCTGATTCCGTTGTGCCTGAGTGACTGTTGCCATCTCGACCGAATCAAGTGCCTTCTCGTAATCTCTGACGGCTATATATAGGGGTTGGTTATATTCCGCGCATTTCTCTATCACTTGATTGATCGTGTGAATGTGTTTATTGTCAAGTAGCCTGTACGGAATCTTGCTATATTTTTAAATCGCTTGTAGACAAGGGACAGTAAGCAGATCGGCATGTAACATTTCAAGCCCTTGACGTCGTCTTTGTTATGAATTAAGGTGATTTTAAAATTATTCTAAGATTCTCGTACCTTCATCGTCAAGAGACACTTTCTATACATGGTGGCCAGTTTTTCTAAAACAATATGTGCACCGTCTTTCAACAGATCTGATGTTACCTGACCCTAACCAGCGGCAATTGCCTCTTTGCGTTCCCTCTAAGGATTTCTTTACTTCCCATGTCATTACTGGTGGGTTGTTCGATTCCTCTGGCCTACTAATATACCTCTTACGTTATCGTCCTCGTTGTCCCGGCTACTGTACAGATATCTGTAAAGCTCCTCAGCTATTTTAACTTTCCTATTCATATTGACAGTGACTTTGCCTTCCTCATCCCTTAGTGCATACGTCCGGTTTTTGCCTGTGCGCAGTTTCCTCTTGACCCCTTTGAGGCTTCGTCCGTTCTAGAGATGACCAATAAAAGGATGGGACGAAGTCAGTCACGTGCGAGTCACGTTTGTGACCCCCAGCCCTGCAGCAAAAATGAAATAAAACGATACAACGTGGCTTCCTAGGGTGAAGTCCAGGAGCGGTCTATACAATTCGCGCATCCACTTGGAATCAACGCCCATCGGCACTGTCGACGAGCGCAAGGTGAGGTTGTGATATTTACAGAGTACTCAAGAGACTGAGTAGACCGCATGCGCGTCGCTCGCACCGCATATACATGTATATAACAAATGATAAGATTCTAGCGCCCTTCGTTGATACCAACTGCAGTTGTTGCATTTTAGAAACCCTAGTTGTACTTTCACGTGTTTGCTCGCAGGTGAATGCATGCCGTAGATATGTGTAGTCGTGCGCAAGATGAGTCTCTCACACTGAAATTATCTTTGAAATACGCCATAACGGCTAAACGCAGTGAGCAAGCGCAAAAGTGTTCATGACACAAAATGCTGAGGCGGAAAATTCTATGGCATTTCAATACGACACATTCGCATTAGTACCTTCCAAGTATTCATACACTAAACATGAATTCGGTGTTCCGCTCACATTATTGACAAACGAACGTCGTGACAGCATCGGCATGCGATAACGCACATATCGATTAACTGCTACGTCCAATATACATACGCTCGGCAATACCTACACTGAATGTGTTATTCCTTTCACATTTCATGCGTAGATATACAGGCAGATGCGGTTGGATAAGTGTAGTCTTTTACGATGTAAGGATATTCAACAAGCCGCGACGTGTACGTTCCTTTCGTTTCGTGCTCCCACGGCCACAACGAGCCGCTGGCGACCGAACGACCGGCTCGCTCGATGTACAAACTTTTCCCATAGTGCGCCATGCTCCCGCGGGGCTTTCTGGGATTGCTTGAAAAGGTTCATTAGCAAGAATTTCGCAATGCATTCACCCTCTCTCTTTAGACTATCATCTGACGCTTTGCAGTCATATGCCTGAATTTATTTTTATCATATATCTGCACTTAATTATTAATTTCCTAAAAGTATCAGTAGATTTAATTACTCCTTCAAATTGCACAAGGGTGTCTTGAAGGGTCAGTTGGTACATGTTACTGCGTTTCAAACAGCGCGAAAACGGGGCGAAGGCTTAGGAACAGACAACAGAAGCGCTGTTCCTTTGTTCGTTAGCCTTCCTGCCATTTTCGCGCGGTTTTGAGTGCAGTAACATGTAGCAACTGGCCCTTGAAGACACCCTTCTGCAATTTGTTTCTCTTACATCAGGCTCTTTTGCACCCAGTTTTTTGCATAACTCATCAATGTGCGAGCGCTTGTGTTGTTGTTTTTTCCTAAGCCTTCGTCCAATTTTCGCGCCGTTTTCAACGCAGTACTCCTTTAAATCGTCATCTCTCGTAAACGTTTCTCCTGACACTTGTCGGTGATAGATGGTATCTATATTAAACGAATAATTATAATTGATTACGATTTATTGATATTTATGACAGCTAATAATGAATGATATTCTACTAGTTCCCACCATTGTACTGTAACTGCATAGAATGAGATCTATAGCTGCATAGATTAGATACTATCTATCTATTTTACTGATGTCCTACACTGACAGCTTTATCCCCTAAATTGAACATATGTTGAATTCATTGTCACCATTCATTAGTAATGCACTGTGTACCAAGGTGCGAATGTAGATCATCATTAGTAAGATACTCTTGCCGTGAATTCTGCTTAGCTGACCTAAATTGAAAAATTTGCGCAGCTTGCACTGAGTCGCGCAAACCTGGGCTAGAGCAGAGCTGGTCGGCACTTGGCTGGTCTTGGCTTGACTAGACACACGTGCACTCACACGCCGATGCACGAAGTGTTCACGGGGTCACATTGGTAATTACGAGTATAGACTAGGCGTTGATCGGGTTCGTTTGGGTATCGCTCGGCAGTCACAACACCAAATAGGTTAATTAGCTTAATCAGATTAATTAGAATAATTAGCGTAATAGGTCTAATTTGTACATTTGGATCTTGGTCTAGCTTAAGTTGCATCCCCAGTCAAGCTAGCATTAATAATATCTTAATTAGCTTAATTACGCTTAATTAGTATATTCTACATACTCGAGGCTTCATCTCGACGAGCTTTCACCACAAGTCAAGCTAGACCTAATCAGTTAATTAACGTAATTGATACTAATTAGGATCATTCATAATTAATATATCGGTATCGCTCGGCATCTCTTGCCGAGCTCGGCATGACTACGCAGACTAGAATCTCAACTCGGCTTAATTAGGGCTAATTAGCCTTCTGGCTGTATTATGCTTGGCTAATTAGTTTTCATCGTGCTCAACTAAACTTAATTACAATTGGCTATGATTAACATGGCTTAACTAGGCACAGCTATGCTGAGTGCGCCGGCATAATGATGATTGTGTTTTGTCTACATCGCGAGTAGTACAAAGCGTGGGCATAACTCTGCTGTAAATAAATATGAATATTAATTACGCTGCAGAGCCCCTAAATGCCAATTAGCAAACATTCCAAATGTATTCAGCCTCTTCCTATATGCTTTCATTTGATGCACTACTATGTTGTCGACGTATTATTTTATTGACCATATACCCGCACTTGGCAACTGCCTACGGCGATCACTAATAAACTATAATCGTCATCTTTGGCATGTCTTTTATTTGATACCTTTAATTGCTAGGTTCCATAGATTTTCCTCAAATTATCCCTGATTACTAATTATCGATAACTATCACTAAAGATAATTGCATGTTACTATCTATCTCGGATGGTAATTTCGTGCATTGAATACCCTATATATATCAGTACATATACTTCTATACGGAAAGATTTCTATTATAACCTTAAAATTGGTGAATTCATTACAAGTGATTACTTATATGGGCAAGGTGCAAATGTGCATAATGTTGCTGAGTAAATCTCACTCAGTGTGAGTTCTTGGGGGTCATTGTCAACTCTGTTAATTTTCCATAGTAATTAGGCTAAAAGACCCCTAATCACTAATTAGCAACCTAAGATTCTTATATCTTTTATCCTCTTCGTCTCCACGTTCATGTGATACATTACAACGCAATCCTCCGATTAGTTGAATCTTATTTACCCCTTTTCTATTTACCTCAAAGTGTAAGTATTAATAATGACAGAGTACAATTACCATATCTCTTATACCTGTGATTACTAATTAGCTATAACAGTATCTACTGCTAGTTACTTGCATGCGACAGCCATCTAATATTAATGGCGTGCATTGCAATACTATATCTAAATATATATATAATATACATGTCCTTCTATACTAACCACTTTCACCAATAAGTTTTAAGTAAATTGTTAAATTCATTAGTACCCTTGATTACTTACACCCAGTGGAGCAAAATTCGTATCTGTATCAATATATCTTGTCAATTCTTACTTTGAATTACGAGGAGCTATTCTCATTTTTGACCATCTGCTGTAATTAACCTAAGACTTCTCATTGCTAATTAACAACTTAAGACCTCCACAGTATTGATACCCTCCATATCTTTAGCAGCTTCAAGCAAAACAAGCTTATACAAAAACACTGACATTTTCACCTGTTTTATGGCAACCGTAAACACTATGAAGCGTATGCACCCCTATAAGGTGGTTTCGCTGCAATGCACCTTAAACAAAAGTTCCCGTCGAACCTCAGAAACTTCGCCGACATCCGCCAAACTTCACAGGTACGAATATTGAGTCATCGAGATTGGGTCCCTTCAGTGATTTAAGCAGGTGAGGGCGCATTGTTCTTATATAAATTTTTAAATTATCTCCTATGGAGTTTCACATGGCACATAAAAGTGGCTCTCGAACCCAGGAAGTTAATGGGAATAAAGCAAAACTTCTCGCACTGTGGCATAATGACTCCCATATTATATGGACGAAGTGATTTAAGCGTATATTGAAGCGTTACACTACAATAAATGTTTAAAGGTCGGTTCCCATTGAGTGACGCTGCCACTTAGCAGCCAACACAACAGATGGTGCTAGTTGTCGATGTCCCGAATTCCTGGACATGGTTTCGTTCTGCGTCTATTGCTCTTGTATTTACTAGCACACAGCGTTCTGCTAAGTTTATATTCTACCAGCGTGGCCTGTCATTGATTTTGTCCACTTGAGCGCGAATGTAAAATCCTCAGTGCTTTCGCAATTGTCAGGCATTCATTCTCCCGCCTTTAGCCATACCACCCTATAGACGGTGTATGCCTAGAGTTCTCTTTCTCGAAACAATGATAATGTTATCGTTTCGTTTCAGGCTTGATTAAGAAATCTGCTATCCAGAATGTTTACCTGAGCCAATATTGAAATGGTGTCTTTGATGTCGCGTAGCAACGCGGGGTTTGCAAGAGACTCCGCAATGAAGTGCTCCGGAGTCTTTTCGTTGTTTAATCTAGGTTTTGTTGTCTGCCGCGCAAAGCTTTGTATATAAAACTTTTTCTTTATTTTACACTTTGCCCTGATCGAAGTGTGCGCAAAGTCACTGTAGAACAGCTAACAACCGCTTTAGACTTAATTCTGCATAGTGTCTTATGACTGCGTAGTTTCGTTGCGGTTTGCCTCAACCGAGCCGCGTATGGTCTCCCTTTTGGCATGCTGCAATGGATATGGTATACTATAACAGACACGCCGCAAGAACAGAGACCATTGCTAAGCACGTTAATTTTTTTTTTTCAAATCGACTTACTCTAGTGGTCTTAATTAAAATTAAAAATTATTAAAATTAGTGAATGCCGCGCGTGTTTCCGTGGATAGTACCTCCCTCTAATAGGTGGAGAAGGCAGATATATGTCCCCACGTTAGAAAAACTGGCCGGTGCATGGCGGCACTGGCAATCGAACCCACTGCATTCCCCATTGAACGCGGACGCTCCACCGCTTGACCGCCGCTGTGCTTATATCCGGTGAAGCGAAAGCTACATATTGGCGCGTTTTAGCAGTGATGGTAATACCATGCGGTGAGTACAGAACTACCGTACCGTAGTGGTCAGCACGCAGTTTTTTTAAATGCGAAGCCTTTCTCAGCGAAGCTCAGGAACTTTGGCCGCTTCTGTCTAAGCACCTATCTATCTATATAGCCGCTTACGTCTGGGAGCTCTCCTGGTCGTCTCCATAACTTGTAATATACCGAAATTGGCATAGCAGGGGATCAGTGTATGACGGACACGATTTGCTGGTCATGACAGGAATAACGCAAAACGCCTGTCGCGTAAGTCGTGAAATCATTTCCCTCAGGCACGTGTGGCACATATATCCGCGGACCACAGTTCATGTTATGCGGGTATGTGCCACAGGTATTAACTCATTTGATAACGTTTCTCACAATGTAAAAAACTACACCACAGCCACCTTCCCGCCGCATGCTTCGCATTACATCGATTCCCACGGTACGTGGGATCTGCCGATTTCTGTATTTTATTTTTTTTAGCTTTTTGGCCGCGCGAGTTTTTAATAGAGGTCTTGCAGACTAATAAAGCTACGTACCGACGACGACGGTACGGTATTTCCGTATGTACCGTGCTGTAATCAGGCACTGCGAAAACACCCTATAGATTAGCGCGTTCCCTTCTAAGACAAGGCCGCAATCCGTTTTCGGCTGCACAACGGACGACACGAAATGACCAGCAGTTGATGACTCCTGCGGCGGTTCCCTAATAACCGCTCCGCCTTCGTGGCGTTGTGTGTAGGCCGCCAGAAGGCCGAGCAGTCAAGCCAGCTGTGCGCTTCCCAACAGCAACACGACAAAGAAGAAGCAGCCGCTTCAATCCGGAAGTGGCTGTATTGAAAGCCCCCTCCTCGAACGTGAGCAAACAAGGAGTTGAAAGAGGCAGAAACGAAGCGCAAAGGGAGAGACGAAAGAGCCTGCTGCCTTTCAGTTCGTGGCAGTATTTGCGTCTCGTCGGCGGCGCACTCAGCGCAAACAAACAAGGCCGTCGACGCAGGCGCATTTGTAAGCCGCCTTCGGTATAGAAAGACAAGCATCGCCGGTATTTGCTCACTCGACCGAGAAGAGGTCACGCTTCCACTGCGAGAGAAGGAACGCGCGCCTCGGTCAGACACGCCGCTACCGTGCCACAAGAACTTGCAACCTGTATGGAATCAATTGCGAAAGCGTGTTCGTAAGCTTTAGATTACAAATGCGCTCACGCAATCACGCAATTAGACTGGCTTTTATTGCGATAGCAATTATATGGACAGTCTCGGCTGGATTTTGCCGTCGCCGTCGCCGCCGTCATGCACCGTATATGTATAAGTATGTATATATATATATAAAGGCCCCAAAGAAAAATAACTCAGAAAAATGCTTCCAAAGCGCGGAATCGAACCAGGGACCTCTTGATCCGCAGCGAGCGGCGCTATCCACTACGCCACGAAACGCAGATCGTCCACGTAGCTAACGGCGAGCGTTATATACACACCATTTAGCGCTGGACGGACTCAGAGACAGCAGGCGATAATAAGCGTTTCTTCATTACCAGCGAGGTGGCGCTAGGAGCCCGACGGGCGCATTTAAAAGTCGTCAGCGAGCTCGCTCGCTTCTTCTTATATTTGCGCATGGGAGAAGCTTGCCCTTCCGCTGTCTGCTCGCGCGGTTTTCTCGTGGCGAGGGGTAGAGGAATGTTTCACGCTTTCACCGTGATGTCCGCGCTCATGTTACGGCGCGTACGAATGTCACTCGAGCTCAGGGACGCCGCCAAACGAACAAACAGAAGATGAGCGCGAACTATCAAGTGTCACAGCTCGACACTTGAAGCACGCTAGTTTCCTTCGCTGCTTCGGCCGCCTTTGCAACAGAAGCGCTGTTCAAACTGAGAGTATCCATTGGCGAGCCTCACTTCGTATAGCATTAGTTCCTTGCTATCGCATTCATTGCTTCGCCCTTGCGGCGAAACTGTGACTTTTTTGCTCTTGCACATACGTCGCATTTGTGTGTGTGTGTGTGTGTGTGTGTGTGTGTGTGTGTGTGTGTGTGTGTGTGTGTGTGTGTGTGTGTGTGTGTGTGTGTGTGTGTGTGTGGTGTGTGTGTGTGTGTGTGTGTGTGTGTGTGTGTGTGTGTGTGTGTGTGTGTGTGTGTGTGTGTGTGTGTGTGTGTGTGTGTGTGTGTGTGTGTGTGTGTGTGTGTGTGTGTGTGTGTGTGTGTGTGTGTGTGTGTGTGTGTGTGGTGTGTGTGTGTGTGTGTGTGTGTGTGTGTGTGTGTGTGTGTGTGTGTGTGTGTGTGTGTGTGTGTGTGTGTGTGTGTGTGTGTGTGTGTGTGTGTGTGTGTGTGTGTGTGTGTGGCCCGTTCTCTGGCAACATTACCGCGCTTCTCGATCAGTTGAAGAGTGCACCTTGGAAAACGAAACGAGAGGGCAAAAACAG
This sequence comes from Rhipicephalus sanguineus, assembly GCF_013339695.2. NCBI lineage: Eukaryota > Metazoa > Arthropoda > Arachnida > Ixodida > Ixodidae > Rhipicephalus > Rhipicephalus sanguineus. The sequence goes on along the minus strand of NC_051180.1, from coordinate 55,945,762 downwards.
AGAGGGGAAGGGCAGGGAGGCCGAGAAGACGAGCACTCCTTTTGCTGCCCCATACGCTAAGGGAGGGAACATTATACTAGAAAGAGAGCGGGTCAACAGTTCAAGCAAAAAAGGACGTGCAGTACGACCCCAACTAGACGATGTGGCCCGTGCTTCTCTGGCATACGCCACTTCAGCACCCTGGCCATTGTGTGAAAGCCTCGCGGCTTTTGTTCAGTGCGAAGAGAGGGCCGCGGTAGAGCCATCGTTACCACTGAATAACGCGAAATGAATATCTATCAGTATTGAAAATAAATAAATAAGTAAATAAACAGCATGTACTACGGGGCTTATTAAATTAGCTGAAACGTAGTTCCGAGAAACACCAGCTAAAGAAGCAATTCAGAGCACAACCAGATGACAAATCGAACGGTTCAGTTTAAGTAGGTCACGTGCTTAAATAATTCAATAGTAGCTCCGTCGTTTAACAGGGCTTACTTCGCTGAAATCAATGTTCTACAACTCTGCTCCAAATGGCTTCCAACGGCCTTCTCTCGAGAACGCTTTGACGCAAGTTGCCCCTTATCCTTTTCTTGCACAAATATCTTGATGTCGTATGCCTTCATCTCAGCTTCAACTTCTTCATTTTGATATAGGCTTTGCACATTAAAGCGAAAGAAAGATGCCACAGAGAATACGATCCTTGCTTACTATAAACCTAGACGGAAAGCGTAACGAGTTGGTACGTCTTCATGTTAAAGGCGCACACACTTCGAGGAATACTTTTCTTTTCACATTTCAGCATGGTCTGAAGTCGCAACCGATAACTCACCACTGAGGTTTTATTGCGCAAATGCGCAGTACTGCGTAGTATTACGTATATGCATATGCGTGCACGCAAAGAGTTAGTGCTACCACACCTGCTGAAGCCCCTTTTCAATCTGCTAAATACTAACTTTTAATATTTGTTACCTCCACTGCTTCACATTACCGCTGCCAGCATAGAAAGTATTCGCATTCGTATTTGTATTCGTATTTGTATTCGTATTCGTATTCGTATTCGTATTCGTATGTTACCCAACGGCGAACGTCCGCTGTGCGGTCGAAGGCATGTAGTCTTTCTCAGTCGTTTTGGAGACAGTCACGCACAGCATGTGTCGCCAAGCAACGACTCACTGAAAGAAGGCGGGTATGTTAACCAGAAAAACCCTTCGTGTCGCTACGCTACAGAAAAAAACATGACAGTTTCACCGCAATTGCGAAACAATGAATGCGGTAGCAACAAATTGTAATGTCAGACGAAGTAAGGCTAGCCGCTAACTCCTTTAGGATCCAATATCCCGTAACTTTACAAAACGCTGGCGTAAGGGAACACGGCCGCTCCGGCGAGCGAAGCGGTTTTCGAGCTGTCTGTCACCTCAACACGAAGTAAGCGGTTGGAACACAGCACCTACAAGGGTCTAGAAGCCGTCTACTGATATCTGTCGAGATAGAGCGCGCGACCGCGCCCTTTCGATCAAAGTTCGCAGCTGTGGTCCAAGCGACGTACGCAGGTCTCCTATATCTGATTACACGGGTGTTATTGCATATCGCCCCCACTGAAAAGCAGCCGCCGCGACCGGGAATCAAGCCCGCGACCTCAAGCTTAACAGCACAACACCTCGCAACACCTCAGCCTGCTAAGCTACTGAGGCGTGTTGTAGCAGAGACTAGGCATGCCATTTTCGTTTGACCACTTCGTGCATGCAACCTTCGCGTGCATGTTCGTGTGTAAATATGAAATACTACACGTGCATGCAATCTTTCTTCAGATGCCCCAAAATTGTGTCCTTATCTTGGAATTAAGGTGTCCGTCATGTCCAAAAATGAGGTGGGCACCTTCACGCCATACCTGTGGCATCGATCAGTTTTCCCCAAAGTGAGTTTTTTAATCTCTCTTTTTTTTGTGTGTGCCTAAAAGTATCAAATTGTACTTTTTTTAAAAGCTCCGCATCTTTAACGTCGCCTCACGAATGATGCACTAATGATGCAAACAAAAAGAAGGTAATAAAAGAACGTCAAAGGTCACGTGATGCTCAAGTGAATGAAACTGTGTCCGACGGCGTACCAAAAGACAGATGACCTCAATGTCACATGACGTCATCAGGTCAGATGAGGATCAATACAATAGACCGACGAGAAGAAGAAGAACAAGAAGAAGTAAAAGAAGAAATCACTTTCGCCTCTGAGTCTTCTCAGGCGAGTGCATAAGGGACAGCGTGACTTTCTTGCCATTAACTGTGACGTCAAAGCGGTTTTATCTTGTGGACGGCCGCGACGGGGCCTCAGTTTGCTAACATTTAATTAAAGACTGGTCTTTCTCAGCCGCCTCGCTTACAACGAAATTTACTTTGAATGGTCAGCAAGCAGAGAACCTGCAGAAATGCAGGTTCTCTTTTTGTCTCTCTTTTTGTCTCTTTTTGTCAAGGAATCAACAAAAAAATTTGCTGCCCGTTTCCCGGCAACATCAGATGAAAAACTATGCCGAACCTTCCTGTTCCCCATTCTCTGTTTGCCCTCTCTCTCTTTTTTTTTTCATTATCGGCAGCTACCGGTATCGCTTTCTTTCTTCATGTCTCTTGAGCTTACAAGTTAAAACTGGGCAGGCTGTAACTGCTTCTTGAAAGCTTAGTTAACGAAATATCCCGTGCTCAATTTGGCTTCAGACACAGCCTCCACTTAATGCATTTTGTTTCCTGTCCCTGCGTCACCGTCTCACTCGCAGGGAGCACAGTTTCGAGAGTGGCTGCTCACCAAGATCGTTAATGGGGAACGCACGAGCTATTCGGCGCCCAAGTTTGCGAGAATGCAGGTAAGAACACCGGCGTCTCGCGGTTCCTTCGCCGCACGACTGCGTCCAGCATGCGGCATGTCCTTTGCTCCGTGTGTCACTTGCAGAGACCGTACGTAGCTGTTGCAGCTTTTGTTGTCTGCCGGTATCTCAGGCGGATGATTCTAAGAATCCAGGGGCACATAATGGAATGTGTCGCGAAAAGTTGATATTCTGCTAAGAGAATTCGTTGTCATGGTCTCCAGATGCTGTCCCTGACGAAAAGCAATAAACAGTTTAACGGGTGGCTGGCTGGCTCCTCTCTGTAACTGCTTTCTCTTGTATTCGTTGTGTTCGTTTATTTGCTCACTCATTTCTTCTTGTTTGTTTTCTTGTTTCTTTGCTTGCCTGTCTGCTCGTCTGTTGGTTTGAATGCTTTTTTTTTTTTCATTGCCTAGCGTGGCGTGGCATCTCAGTTTCAATCGTATCCGCTTCCGTGAACCCTCATTGAAATGCCGTACAGAACACCTGTTATAAATGTCCCGCTTCTTCTTCCTTTTTTTTCTGGTCGTTCTTGCGTTAGAATCACCACATCTACGTACAATAAAACTGAAAAAAGAAGAAAGAAGATTGGTCGTTGTTTCATGCATCGCGTTGCAACATTACCGGCGTTTGTGTCTGATGAGTGGTGCTGTAAATTTCATTGTATTATTTTATTGCATTTCGGTGAAGGAAACTCAGTGAAAATGAAGGTGATTTTTACAAAAGCAGTACGTTAAAGCAGCATTCGTTTTATCTGGTGTTATTCGCAACTTTCACGGCCTAGAGAGGGCGCTAGTGGAAATCCAATATGGCTGTCGTTTAGGGGACCGTGCCGACACCGCCTGAGAGTGTGTCTGTCACTTCGAACCGCGCAGTCATTCGGCTACAGCCGTCGTTTTGTCACGGCTTTCTTTAGAAGGTCATTGACTCTTGGATGTATTACATCGCACATTGGGGGTTCAGAAACGCGTGTGCGGTGTACTTTTGAAGGAGGAGATGTTTTGAACGCCGGGCATATCATTTGCTGTGGTGTGAAGGAGTGCACAGCTTCGTCGTACAAGGATTATGCCAGCAGACTTTCCAACTGCGGAATGCCCACACGAGCTGTGGTTCGAATTCAGGCGCGACCAAACGATAAAGGTAAGTCCACGTACTGTACTGGCTTGTTTACCTTCCTCGTGTCCCTTTCTTCGACGGGGTATTCTCGCCGACTTTGCGTGTGTGACCGCGCTTATGGAAGTGTAGTTATTTTTTTTTTACCGCTGATAGATAGTACAGAAACACCTGTTGCTCACCGGGCCCGAACGCTGCCCGCGAACGAAGCGCTTGCTGCTGATGCGTGTGGTATGGAGTATATGCACACGGTCGTTCGCTCTCAGATCATGTGAGCGGATGGCTGCGCTCTAGAGGATCAGTTCGTCCGAGGCGCCTTGCACGGAAGCAAAAGTAGCACAGGTGTAGAGCAACCTGAAGCTCCTGCTTCTTGTCCTATTTTCGCTTCGATGCTCGGCTACGACGGAAGCAATGGTGCTCTGAAGAGCCCAGCCATCCTCTCGCATGATCTAGCTAAGAGTGAACGAGCGTGTACCTACAGTCGCGACGTCGCTGTTCGAACCCTATTATCGCTTTGCACGGCAGAAACTACGCTGCTTTTATGCGCTTGTAAACAAAAGGCACTTTGTTGTATTTGACTGCTGAAGCGGGATTTATGGGGTAGAACAGCAGATGAGACATGCTTGGAAGCAGATTTCATCACCACAGAAACACTAATTTCAAATCGAAATCTTATTTCCATCATTTATATGTTCACAGATAGAGGACAGTGGAAAATAAATCTGCCAGTAGGCTGCTGCACTAAACCGTAGCCCCACGCAATGATTGGCGTGTGTGCAACAGAAATAAAAACCAGTCAATTAACAAATGATGATATGTGATCAGTGCAGAATATAAGTAAAAAACCACAGTCTACAAAAGAAGTACTTTGATGACAAAAAATTCGATGGAGTAATCTCCCACGCAGCTGAAATGCCGCGAGTACAAATGTTTTTTTTTTTTTTTTCTCTTGTAGGGACACTGCTCGTGCAAAACAGGAAACCTCGCCTTTGACGGCACGGCGTGTGCACTGCGGCACGCAGGAAATTTTGTGATTCTTGTACCTCTTGCCCATACTGAGGAAACAATAAAGTAAATAATTGTCACAACGACTCGCAGTACCTGTCCGACTTCAGTAGTACACTACAGCGTTCAGAAAAGCCGTCGTTAAACTCGCCATCGACTAAAAATAAAGCACCAGCGAACCGCCGAAGTGGCGCCGACTGAACGCGGGAATGGGCTGGCTGCGTGGGCATCCCCTGAAGGACAGTTCTGACGGCTGCCGCATGGCGTCGCTACCATCTGTGAAAGTTGCGAATACAGTCCTGAAACTTGGGACGCCGCTTAACTGTCTAGGAAGGTTTAACGCTTATATTCAAGATGGTACAGGCTGTTTCACACTTAGGGCAAAACTTTGAGCGCATTGCAACGTGCTCCGAGTGGTCCCCTAAGCGTTTGAAACAGCCTCTACAATCTAAGGAAAGAAAGAGTCCTTTGCATCTCTATTACGAGTCCTGACTAGCCACGTATGCGACTCCCTTTAAAGAGACATCTGGACTCTCTTTGGAAATTATTACACTCCCGAAGGAGAGTCATGGCAACCGAAAGAGAGTTAATGTGTCTCTTTAAGGAGAGTCTTATACGTGCCTAGCCAGGTTGGAAGGAGTAACACGTAGCCTTCTAGATACGCACGTTTAAAAACAAAAACAAGACATAATTTACTAACTCACGTTAGTTAGTAAATTATCACTTGTTTTTGTTTGTTAAGCGTGTGTACCTTTTGCAAGTATTTCTTCGGGTTCAGCGTGAATATTTCTTCCGACTATATATATATATATATATATATATATATATATATATATATATATATATATATATATATATATATAGTAGTAGATTTTATTCAGCCAAATTCATAGGCTGAGCATTTCGACCGCCTGCGCGATCAGCCGACGCTGTTCTTCCCCTTCGGCGCCGATCCAGTCGAGCCACCTGGCGACGGAAAGGCAAAGGGAGGATAAGAGCTAGATTGCTGAGAAGTTGGGCAGTAGAAAAGGCAGTGTGACAGGTCTGCATATGTAGATGGGCAATTGGGACAGCAGGGGTACGACCTATATTAGATGTGAAGCATCTTATAGCGGAGTTCAATCCGGTGGTGGTGGTGGTGTGCGGCGTGACCACCCTTACTGCGCATGCGCAAACCTTCTCCACTCCGCCTCTCCACTCCGTCTCTCCTCTTTCCCTCTCCCCTTCCCTTTCCCCCTTCTCTTTCCCCTCTCATTTCCCTGTCCTATCCCTTCTCCACTACCCCTCTCCACTCCTCCTCTCCCCTCCCATTTCACCTCCTCTCCCCCTGCGCCCTCACCCCATCCCCTCCCCTTTCCCCTCCCCCTCTCCACATCCCCTCTCCCTCTCCCCCTCACCACTCCACCTCTGAAACCAGGCTCTACATGCCGAAACACTACTTCGCATAGCCTCATGGTCCCCTTTAGCGGGAGAGGCAATTCATTTGGATGTGCCGTAGAATTAGAGCCTCTAGCAGAGTGAGCGATGGATAAGGAGGAGGGTAAAGACGCTTGTCGAGTCGGAGCTGTAGGTACACCTCCTTGATAGTACGGCGCAGGGAGATCTTCCCATCGTTCTTCACGGAGCTCCCACTGTCCTGTATATATATATATATATATATATATATATATATATATATATATATATATATATATATATATATATATATATATATATATATATATATATATATATATATATATGGGTGTATATATGGTTCAATAGGCCAGTTCTTCTCGGGTAATGGGTATAATACAACGGAGGCGTTGTCAACAGTGATATAAATATTTATTTCCCAACAGTTTCGGGAGGGGGCCTCCCTTCCTCGGGGGATGAGTTAAAACTGACGTCGAAGTTCGCGGTCTTGCTTCTTGCCGCGTCGCTCTCGCCCTCAAGGACATTTCAGAGAGTGGGGGAGATAGATTACGAGAAAAAGAAAAAAGGAAAAAAGAAAAAAGGTGAGAGAAGAACACCGACGAAGTCAGGAAATGAGGCGAGGGGGAAAAAACGCTGTGTATGGCATGAAGTCGTTGAAGGTGTTTCCCGGTTCGCGTCGGGCGCAGGGCCACCCAAAATTGTTGTCGTGGAGGGCAGAATGAGGCACCTGAGGGAAGAGCATCCCCTTAATGGGTCGGCATACCGCATTTCATCTCCGCCCGCTCCCTGTGAATAGGCTCCAAGTGGTAGAGGAGCGTACGCTCCTCTACCACTTGGAGCCTATTATGAGTTTTTTTTTGCCTATTATGATATTTTACCACTTGGAGCTTAATTATGATATTTTTGTTGATTTTTTAGGACCGCAATGTTTTCGAGCCAACGCTACTGTTTGTGTTTAGCTGCAGTGAATAAGAGTGATCCCCGAATATTTGCAGCGAATAATTTACAGCCACAATCGGCTCTGAAAGTTGCACAAGCTCTAGCTCCGCAGCTGCATCGCAAAGCGGTTTTGCATAATCTCAGAGAACTAAATTCTTTCCAGGTAAAGTGCAGCCTTTGCGCATCCATTGTCCTACTTAACGTCCACGTACTATCTTGAAATTACGGAAATAAAGAAAAGTTAGGACTCCCAAGTTGTGGAGCGGCGTGCCACTGCTAAAACGATAATGAATTGTTGTTCTATATCCTAAGCCTGAAGTTATGTTAAGTATATTGTTTTTATACGCAACCTCCTTTTCCTGTTCTTTTATACCGTGATTTCTCGTATTTAGTTCGGGGTGGCGCGATACGCGAACGTTGTTGAAGCTGAACACCACAGCAGGACCAGTGCTTGTGTTCTGCACGAGTGCACAAAGTGGGCTGGCCATTTTTGTGCTCGCTAATTGCATAGGGCTCGACATCAGTAGTTACGATGGACGACTATTCCTCCGCCGTCTGCGAATCTCTGTTGTATGAGCGCGAGCTAAAATGGATTATGCGCTTCGCTGACTCTGACAGAATACCCTCCCGGGCCATTTCGAATACATGTGCAACGTGCGTCCACGCAGTTGGCAGGCGTGATAGCGCGTATCATCCTCAGCCAAGCTTTGGTTAAGCGTGACTGTCCACGTGACTGGACATACACGTGGCCCACAAGCCTTACCATTAATGTGATCTGCGGCAACTGCAAAGGCTAAAGTCGAGACGAAGTGGCCGGTAGCCTCCTTTCGCCCGCGCCTATCATTGGGGTTCGCGCGATCCCAAATTTCCAAGACGCGGTCAAGAGAAAGGCATCATTAAAGAACGTTGACTTCCCAGCATTGGCGCACTTTATAGCACCAGCGTTTTCAAAGCCAGAACTTTGCGGACATACAGTGAGCCCCCTTCGCGTCTTCGGGTGCGCACTTGACACGATGCTTATTAATTGAATTACATGAATTAAAACGGCAAGCGAATGCGAAATGCAAGTTACACGGCCGATAATACTATCAACCCTAGTTCGTATTACTCTGCTGTACTGTGCTATTGCTTTCAATGCTTTGTCTCTCGAGCAACACTGCGACTTTCTTCAACGATCGAAAAACAACTTGGCGGGATGCGTGCGACCGACAATGCCGCGCTTTAGTGAAAGCAGCGAGCAAACGAGTACTTTCTCTGTAGCCCATTTTGTTTTGTTGTTTTTTTCTTGTTGTTCTAAAATAGAGCGGATATGTAAGTATGACGTGCTAATGCTCTATACTTCATCTAAACTGCCTTTCAAGCAGCTTTGTGGCTGTACACAGCTGGGCGTCTTAACGCGATAAATGAGCTGCATCGTCAGACATAAGCCGACGAGTGCCGCCCGCATCAATTTTTCATTAACTACTTCTGATAAGAGCAAGACGCTAAGCTACTTTCGCTAGTTTATCAAGGCAGTAGCCGGTCCAACACGCGGGACGCTCTTCGATCGACGCACTCACATGTGTGCTTGCACGCATACGTACATGTGCGTGCGAGCAGGCTTGCACGACAGCGGGGATAAAGCTTACTCGCTGCCAGCAGCGACGAGTGCGTACCACGCTCGTATGAAATGGCAAGTCGGGAGAAAAAGTGGTCCCCTTAATTAATCACTCATTATTTATACCCTAACGATGGCCGCAGGACAAGAGAACGAAGTAAGACAAGAGAAACGCGACGCGGACGAGGCTCGGGAAGAACGGGGAGGCTTTTATTTTCCCAAAACGGGCTCTGGAAGAGGGATAAGCTTAAAGACCGGCTGGCTTCTTTTGTCAATGCTATGTATGCGCTTCTGTCTTGACGTTTACCAAAAGAAAAGCACTGTTGTGTTAGAGAGAGTGAAAGAGAGATCGTGCAGCTTCGGCGTTGTTCGCACGCGTGCGTAAGCTCTCACCCACACATTGCGTATATATGCGCGTGTCTGTGTGCGCATGCGCGATGAGTTGGCGCATGCATGTGCGCACATCTAGGCGTGCGCCTGCGTGTGTGTCTGCTGGTATGTGTGTTTATGTGTGTATGAGTGAGTGAGTGAGTGAGTGAGTGAGTGAGTGAGTGAGTGAGTGAGTGAGTGAGTGAGTGAGTGAGTGAGTGAGTGAGTGAGTGAGTGAGTGAGTGAGTGAGTGAGTGAGTGAGTGAGTGAGTGAGTGAGTGAGTGAGTGAGTGAGTGTGTTTGTGTGTGTGCGCGCGCGCTTTTGAACTCGTGCTTACGTGTTGCCTATATTCGCCTTCGTATTGAAACTCCTGTTCCTTTGCCTGGAAACTCTTGCTGACGCTGCCTGAAATAAAGCCCATTAGGCAAAATTGCTGTCGCGCTTCGATTAAGCCTGCCTGACGAGCCGGAATCCCAGCTGCCTCGCCGCCTCAGCAAGCAATCAGTTCGGTTCGGGAAGGAGCACCGCGTGTTACAACTCCGTGGGGAAATTGGCCGGAGAGCATCACGTGACGCTCCTTACCGAACGAGCCATGGTCAACGATGAAGGAAGAGGAGTCAACGCGGAAAAAAACATCCCGTGTGCCTACTTAACCACAATTTCGAGGCAACTGATTTGCTATTCGTAGTGTCTCTTCAATACAGGATTCATCGCTATCAATGACGATAGGTACTCTCTAAGAAAAAACAAACAGTCCTTTGACTCTTTTCGGTGAGTCCTGACTTGCCCCGTATATGACTCTGTTTTAAGAGACACGTGAACTTCCTCTTCAGATCATTATACTCTCGTCGGAGAGTCGTCGTGAGACCCATAAGAGAGTTAGCGTGTCTCATAAAAGAGAGTCCGTTGTCTACAAGCTAATTACAAAGATAGTAGCTAATAGAATTAAGACAACATTAGAATTCAATCAACCGAAGGACCAACCACAATTTCGTACAGGCTACTCGACAATAGACCACATTCACACTATCAATCAGGTGATAGAGAAATGCGCGGAATATAACCAACCCCTATATATATCCTTCGTATATTATGAGAAGGCATTTGACTCGGTCGAGATATCAGCACAAATGCAAGCACTGCGCAATCAGGGCGTCAGTGAAACATATAAACACCCTGGAAGAAACCCACAGCGGCTCCACAGCCACCATAGTCCTCCATAAAGAGAGCGACAAAATTCCAATAAAGAAGGGTGTACGGCAGCGAGACACGATCTCCACAATGCTATTCACCGCGAGCTTACATGAGGTTTTCAGGGCCCTAGAATGGGAAGAATTAGGGATACGAGTTCATGGAGAGTACCTAAGTAACCTGTGATTCGCTGATGGCATTGCATTGATGAGTAACTCAAGGGACGAATTGCAACTCATGATTAAAGAATTGGACAAGAAAAGCAGAACGGTAGGTCTAAAAATTAATATGCAGAAAACTAAAGTAATGTGCAACAGTCTCGGAAGAGAACAGCGCTTTGCGATAGGGGGCGAGACACTGGAAGTTGTAAAGTAGACTTAGGACAGGTAGTAACCGCGGAGCCGAACCATGAGAGTGAAACATCACACCATCTCCTGCTAAAGGGGACCATGAGACGATGCGAAGCACTGTTTCGGCATGTAGAGCCCGCGTTTCAGAGGTGGAGTGGTGAGGGGAAAGGTGAGAGTGGTAGTGGAGAGGGGGAAAGGAGAGGGGAAGAAAAAGGGGAGGAGGATGGGTGAGATGGGGAAAGGAGAGGGGAAGAAAAAGGGGAGGAGGATGGGTGAGATGGGGAAAGGAGAGGGGAGAGAGGACGGGAGAGGGGGAGTGAAGAGGGGGAGGGAGATGGGAAAGGGAAATGGGAGGGGGAAGGGAAGGGGAGAGGTGATGTGGAGAGGGGGAGGGGGTAGAGGCGGAGTGGAGATGGGAAGTGGAGAAGGTTTGCGCATGCGCAGTAAGGGTGGTCACGCCGCACACCACCACCACCGGATTGAACTCCGCTATAAGATGCTTCACATCTAATAACTAGAAGAATAAGGATGGGATGGGGCTCATTCGGCAAGCATTATCAAATCATGAGTGGTAGTTTACCACTGTCCCTCAAAAGGAAGGTATATAACAGCTCCGTCTTACTGGTACTTGCCTGAAAAGCAGAAACCTGGAGGCTTACAAAGAGGGTTCAACTTAAACTGAGGACCACGCAGCGAGCAATGGAAAGGAAAATGGTAGGTGTAACCTTAAGGGACAAGAGAGCGAGAGAAAGGTTAAGTGAAAGGCAGGGAGGTTAACCAGAAGTTTTTCGGTTTGCTACCCTGCACTGGGAATGGGTAAGGGGGCGATAGAAAGATAAGGAAGAAAAAAAAAGAGTAAAAAAAATTACACCATTTCCCGCTAAAGGGGACCATGAGACGATGCGAAGCTGGAGCACTTGCACGATCGCGTTCCGTTGGCGTTCTTTGGGCAAGCTACCGACTTCGCGTCGTGGAACGCGAAGAGGAATGCGACGCGCGTCTTGTCTTCTCTCTAGCCTGGCCGTTAATTCTCACAGGGCGAGCGGGGAACGCACTCGGCAGGCGTGCGAGAGGGGGGCAGCGTAGGAGAGGAGATAGGGGGGAGGGGACACGCATGCGCTGGTGCTAATCGCGGCGTTGAGCAGGAGAGAATTTCGGCATGTCTAGCCCGCGTTTCAAGGAAGAGTGGAAAGAGAGAGGGGAAAGGAGAAGTTGAGAGGGGGAGGGGAGAGGTTGAGTGGAGAGGGTATGCGCATGGGCAGTAAGGGTGGTCACGCCGCACACCACCACCACCCCCACCGGATTGAACTCCGCCATAAGATACTTCGCATCTAAAAACGCGCGCACACTCAAGCACGGGAGCATCATAGTTGTTTAGCGAGGTCGGTTGAGCGGAGAAACTTCAGCAGCGTTTTCGTCGCTTTCTGGTTGGAACTCCAAAATTTAAGGGACAAGAACAGAGCAGACTGGGTTAGGGAACAAACGGGTGTTTAGGACATCATAGTCGAAATCAAGAAGAAGAAATGGCCATGGGCAGGGCATGTAGCGCGTACGTCAGATAACTGCTGGTCGTTCCGAGAGAAGGCAGACGCGCGAGGCGGAGACAAAGTTAGGTGGGCAGATGAGATTAGGAAGTTTGCAGGTATAACGTGGAATCACGAAGCACAAGACCGGGCTGATTGGCGGAACATGGGAGAGGCCTTTGCCCTGCAGTGGGTGCAGTCAGGTTGATGATGATGAAAAGAGAGTCACGTACGCGGCAAGTCAGGACTCACCGAAGTGAGTCAAAGGACTCTGTTTTGTAGCGTTAGCTACACTTGCCTAGCTGGAGCCGATTTCGCGTGGAGAGTCATGAGCCGTGCTGCGCATGCGCGAGGATCAGTGATGTCACACAGCTGGGTCACCCGCGGCTGGCATCTCACGCACTCTCCGCCAGCGCGGCTCGCCGTTGTAGGTCTGCGCCGCATTCGAGAGGAGTGACGTCGTAGCCATAGACACAGTGGCGCCTGCGCGCGCGCAGCTATTCGCCTTCGCGGTGCAATCGCCGTCTGACACTGCGCTGGGTCCGCTTGATAGCGCCTCTGACTGGCGTTTGCAGGTGGGTAACGCCATAGTGAAGAGAGCGCAAACGCTGCTCGACGGCGCAGAAGAGCCGAGAAGCTTATCTCATCGGATCCTGAAGTAGTTGCCTGGCAATTAGCGGTTCAGCGTACGAAGAATGAACAGAAGAAGGCTAATAATCCTATACAATCTGGAAAGCTAAGAATAATCAGCTGAACCTTCGGCTAACGCTACGTATATCCTGGCATAGCCGAGCTAAGCCACTGCAATTTTTTTTTTCCTTAGAGTGTAAACAAACGACAAATTCCTTTCTCACTCCTGGCTGCTCTGGTTAAATGGTTTTATATGCGCGAGCATGTTTTCACGTAACATCTCCCCACCCCCGCCTTAATTTGTGAACTGTCGGCGATGGTAACCTGCCCTTCCGTACTTCCGCCTATATTATTAGCCCTAGTTAGCACTGACTAAATTTAGCTAGGGTTGTCTAAATATGGCTATATGATTTCTAACGCTGGCAAGTGTTTGCGTGTTATTGACAGTTATCGGTGAGTTCTGCCATTGCCGAAAACCTTCACACTTCCTATCACTGCTGCAGCCAGGGGGGGGGAGGGGTGTTCAAACCTCCCTACCCTTCGAAATTGTTGAACTTTTCATGTCTGTATATACACGCACACAAACGAAAGCACAAACATACATAAAGTATGGTGAAACACCCCCCCCCCTTCCCCCCAGAAAAAAAGATATTGCTGGCTACGCTGCTGCTTCCTGTCGTCGCTTAATGTTTGTGGTCACACACCTTGACCCTGACACGGCGTCAGAAGGACAAAATCAGGTCTGAAAATTAATATTCAGAAAAATAAAGTAATGTTCAACAGTCTCGGAAGATAGCAATGCTTTGTGATAGGTAGGAAGGCGCTGGAAGTGGTAAAGGAATACGGGCAAGTACTGACCGCAGATCCGAACCATTCTCAAATCATTAGTGACTATATATACGCGCGCCTACAAAATATATGTCACAAAGTAATCTAAAAGGTATCAGCCGCGCTTAACGTTCCGAGATACTGGGTCAGTGACGAAGCTGTTGCGAACTGCTCTAATTCGACGCTCCGCTTCTTGCGTGGGAGCTAGGGAAGGAGTCCCGTTTTCACTCCTCGCGCATTTGCAGCCTGTTTGGCCTTCTTGCCGTAGCCGTCTCTGCACGCGAAGATTTCCTTCTTTACAAATAGTGAGTACCCACATTTGAAAACGTCACGTTCGCTTCATTTAACGAATCGTCCACGCCGTCGTCATGGCAACAAGACCCACCGAGCTTCAGGGCTTGACGTGCTCAAAATCCTAGTTCGCACGATGCCATGTACACACGAACGTGCATGCGAGCACGATGAAACGAACGAGCCGTGTCATGTACGTTTCTGAATATTTTTACAGAAGTGCTCAACTTGTAGACTCTCTCGCACACGGGACCGCTTCGTTATTCGGAACGTTGACTTCAAGTGATCCAATGGCTACACGTCACATTTGCAGCTGTGCCCACAGTCTCTCTAGAGCTACGTTGAACATTTCTTTCTCTCTCTCTTTTTTTTTTCCTGGTTTTTAGCACGCGATTTGGTTTCCACCTTCAGCGTAATTTCCCGCGAGGACGCTCACCGAAAACAAAGATGTTTTTCCTCTCATCGGCCGCATTTCTCAGCTGACGTCATTTTACTTTCTTTAATCGTGGCGAGTCTCTTGTGAAGCCTTTATATCGTAGACGTTACTTTCGCGAGATCCGACAGAAGGAAATCCGCTAGATTTTCTTCTGTCGAATCATGCAACACCCGAACCACCCCGGCTCTCGGCCCCAGTCCCTTGTAGAGGCCCCGCACGAGTCGTGGGGCCCACACAGCAAGGACGGCGTCAAAGACGTGCTTGGCCACCGCAGGTGCCGGACATCCACGAGAGCCCGCGCAACAAGAGCGCACCGTACAGCCCGATGGTGATTCGCGCCTTCTCCCGCCTCGGAAACTGGACGGGCTGGAGTTCCCGGAGCAGCAGTAAGGACTCTTTAATACCTGATGATATCGGGGGCCTCAAGTGCTGGCAGAGTGAGTGCAATTGTAAGTGCCAAGGCCCATTCTCTCATTCTCTGTCCCGCACACGGGCGCGCTTCCGTAGACACTCGCTCTTACCCTCGAGACCCCTATCTCTCCGTTTCTTAAGTTGCTGCCTCTCTCTTTCGGTTCCAAGCTTCTTTCTGTTCCGAGGCTTTTAGGGGCGAAGCTCCTTAAGGTGTGGGTCGTTCCCTCCTCTGTAGTAGTAGTATGCAGCCACCTCGCCCGATCGGCAACGGGCGAGGTGGATCGGCAGCGGGCGAGCGCCGATCGGTAAAGCGCGGATCCCATATACATATACACAGATAAATGTTTTTTTTTCTTTTTTTCTCTCTCTTTTTTTGAAGAACAGTCAAAATGATAAATGAAGACCAAGAAACAACTGCTACGCCATGCCAAAGCCTGCATCACCTACTACGTTTTCCTCTCGGTAATTCTTGAACGACCATCTTACTGGCCGTCCGTGTGCTGCTCTTAGAACTTGAGTTTAATCACTACATATGCGCCATAGCGCTGTTCTTCCAAATGCTTAGCGTGTGATGATCTGCCGTGGTAGCTTAGACCGTAGGGTGTCGCGCTGCTAAGCTCCGGAATTGCCCACTACGGCGTGTGTCATAATCATATCGCGGTTTTGGCTCGTAAAACCCCAGCAGTTATTACTATTGTTAGCGTACGAAACATTTTTGACAACTTGCGCATATGTAGTGAGTGAACTGCACACGGACGGCCCATAAGAGGATTGTTCGGGACTTCCCGAGAGGCTCATCGCAAAGAAATATTATGAGCTTTTTGAAGTTCATACTTTTATTTTTTAACGTTTGCGATTACTCATATGGTAATGCGTCCAGCGGTTGTTTCTTTGACGACGTTCGATTAAATTTTCTTCGTTTTATATCAGTTTAAAATAGCAGCGCGCTTCATCAGGACAACGACGACATTCGGTGCAAGAGATCAGACGAAGCAAGCAAGACAGGTAAAACAAACTGGATGCATCCGATTTACTATTTACAACTCTTTCAATTGTACTATAGTGCTCCGTCATATTGGCCACTGAGTTGTAAAAAAAAAAAACTAACCACATTTGGGTTGATGTCATTTGTGTGACGACGGTTCTGTGTTTTTTCATGCTTAGACGCAGAAATGGGCGTTTAATCTTGGCTGTCAGCAGCGCTCAAAGGGCGTTCGTAATGGAGCAGCTGATCGGTATACGCGAAAGTTTGGAGAAGGTGACTTTTGGCCACAAAGCTTATCTGCGGATGTTCTTTTCTCTCGTTCGTATGCGCTTCGGTGTGATACCAGTCATTTGCTGAGAGAGTCAGGGTATTACGTCGTAAAATACAGCGCCGCTGCCGAACCGCATTGCTCATCTGGTTAAAAGGTTCCAAACGAGTTCACCCATCGCTGTTTGCTTGGACGAATGGAACATACAATGCATTAGCATTGCAAGCCTTCACCAGCTGATCAGCAATGTTGCTTGACTTACTCGCATTGTTATTCGTGGTGACTTCATCGGGTCGATCCCTGCAACGCAATACCGTTGTTCGTGTCTACCAGCGTACTTTACGGCCAGCGTAGAGCCTCAGTAATTCGCATCGAGGGAACATTTTACCCGGCGGGGAGGGGTCGCTTTCATGAAGCAGAGGAAGACGACAATCGGCGGAGCGTTGCTCATACTTTTCTTTCTTTTATTTGGCTTCTCTTGTGTGTACGTAGGGATTGTAATGCAATATTTTACAGGAGCAAGGATAGGCAAAAACTGAGCCACTGAAAAGAAAACGTTGAAGTAACAGCAGACCCACAAGTACAACGTAAGCCGGAACACACAAGTCAGTGGCAGGTAAACAAAAGTAAGTAAATCATGCAGAAAACAAGTAAGCATGTCAAAAAGTCTGGTGCATATTTAGTATGTGATCACTCTTCTAAGAAAAGCACATGGACATTGGCAAATCTACATATAAAGACGTAAAAATCTAACGGAAAAACTCTTGGTTTTTTGTCACTTGGACATGTCTTATCGGGAGACATTCGTGCTTACATGCGAGATTCATATGTGTTCGTATGTTGGGTCTAGTAGTTATGCGCTCTCATAGTATGTGTCTTTCGATATATGTCGGAATGTATCAGAATTTATACGGAAACCCCGTATGTACATATGAACTGTTTGATATAAAATATGACTTTCCTAATGATGCTATTCTAGACAACAAATTCGACATACACACACAAATATTCAATGGGGTATGAGATACATTAGTGTACCCAAGCATTTTCTAAGACCTTCAGAGTGCAACATGCGTCGAGCGGTAATGCAGCTGCAAGAAAGAGTTCAATTCTGCACATACATTTGTGCTACTACTAAATGCTCACAAATGAAATGATAATTACGTTAGCAGAAGTCTGACTGCTGTTGGCATCCAAGGGAACCGCATGTTACTACGCGTAGATACACGCTACTGTCTACAATTTGTGATTTGCAGGGAAACCAAAGAACGGAAATGAGGGTCAGGCTTAGAGTTGACGTTGAGAAGTTCACAGTGCGATGTTCATGGCAAAGCTGGCGTGCAGACTTCGGACCCAAACGTGGTGTAACTCAACGGTGAATCATTCAAGCGATCACTGTGACCACGGTAAACACCTCTGAATGCAACTGTGTAAAAAATATATATGAACCGGACAGATTCAACGAATGGGAGCTGACACGGTGCGATGCATGCAGACTGCATTTTTCTACGATGGCAGCGTCAATACCAGAACATCTTCTCTGCAACGCCGTCTTCGGAACGCCATAACTATACATGTGTGCGATGTGCCGAGGAGCATCTCCTACGAAGCACCTCCCTGCACTTGAACATTTCCTCGTTTTCATGTATGGCCTACCGGGCCCAGCCACGTAGTTGGCTGCTGTAGTTTCGTAGCCTCACCAGAACACGTCTCCATCCTTCTCTTCTTAAAGGAGCACTGACACGATTCTGAGGAATGGCGAAAGGGATATTTTTTTGTTTTCTTGGTATGCAGTGCTAACGCTCTCCACAGGCCGGAGCCTGGAAACGCGTATAAATATTTTAGTTCGATTTCGAAGTTTTCGTCATCAGGTATCTGCAAGCCAGCCCCATCGCGATGTACGTTATCGTGACGAGTCAACAGAGTTCGCTGGGTTTGCGAAGTCTGCGTCCTGCGTGTGGCAGAAATCGCTCTCGGAGTCACTGTATAACTATTCACTCGTCGTTGTTTACGTCACTGCGTGGAAACGACAACAGACGATGGAGCTGTAGCTAGCACGTCTCTAAAACCTGTCCCCACGTGACTTAGACCTACGTCAGACCGTGTTGATACGTCACTGTGAAACCGCCTCCCCGATATCGAAGTCGAAAGTACTTCTTTGAGGTAGCGGTATTAAAAATGTATTCAGTGCATTCAGAGACGTCACGGTACTCTCTTTACGGGTTCTCGACACCAGTGTCTTTTCTTGAACAGCGAAGCTGTTTAGCAAATCGTTACTTGTCCGACGAATAAAAAGCTATCATCATAAACGGGTATGTGCCACATAAATTAGGTAAATCCCACTACTCACCACTGCTTCATTACAAATGAAGAAAGCAACAGTTGGCTCAACAACAAACGGCTGCGAAGCGACGGCGGCGAGCCGAAGACCCCCAATACGTACTACACTCACAGAAAAGATCGAGTAAAAAAATCACGCCATATCCACGAAATGAATGACGATTGAGGAGCTCGGAGATAATCAGGTAAACCGTGAATGCTCCGCACAATTCCTCTACTGTCATATAAAGACGTCACACATTGTTATAGTAGCGATTGTGGTCAGGTTGTCGAACCACAAGCGGTCGCAGACCTTGCAGCTGGGGCCGAACGTGCAGTCGAGGAAATCGAAGAAATGTGGTTTTGCCTGCGTTAGTCTCATAATCAAGGCGCTCGAAGAACAAGAGGACAAAGACTTCTCTTTCCCCCGAGCGTGCGCATTCTACAGTTGGCTATGCTATATATTGTTTTGCCTGCGTTAATATCACCATCAAGGCGCTCGAAGAAGAAGAAGTATACTTCTCTTTCGCGCGAGCTGCGCCAGTAGCGGTTGCGCTTACGACGCGGGACTTTGCCCCAGCTTAAGAACCTGGCGAGCCAGCTCCTAAAAGGGCGGCTATTCGTCCCACAACAATAATCGTCATTTATTTTGCCTTCCTTTCCTTGCATTATCGCCGCGCACCCGGCACTTTCTGGTCACGAACGGCATGTACGCTATCAGCGTGACATAGTATTCTTGGTAGGAAAGTGGCCAGCGCCGAGTTTTCAAGAAAGGAAACGCAAGCAAGCCAGATGACGATTATTGTTGTGGGACAAAGAGAGGCCCCTTTTACTCGATCTATCCTTTGAGTGTACGAGAGAATACTAGGTAACGGGAAAGGCAAAGGCGGCTGCGAGAAGACCCCGAAGCGATGAAAGGCCTACGCCAACGACGAAGTGCCGTAGATCTATGAGAGGTGCGAACGCTTGGTTTCAGCGCGAGATTATGTATCTGGAGTTTGGACATCCGTGTCGTGTCTGTGACTGTCTGTGGTTTAACTCGAAGCTCTCTGCGCTGAGAATCAACATAGAAACAACCTAGCATCCCTATAGCTAAAGCCTAGCAACGACCTAGAAGCTCCTTTAAAACATGAAAGGCCCTTCCGTGTCCCTTTACGACAAAACATGGAGCTAGCCGTACTTTCCAAATGAGTAGCAGAATTCTCTATTGTGCTGTAACTGTTACCTCTCGTCGAAGCGGGCCCACGTTAGACGCCTCTTCTGGTATGTCGAAAGGGTTCATGTCTTTTAACGCGATAGCGTTAGAGAGCTCGTGTCGCAGAAATTCCGGTGTCGACGACGGTGCCAGCGTCGCTACCGACGCCTGTGAGCGAAAAATTGAGAAAGATGCAAATAAAATAAACAATAAAAATCTTCGGTCCCATTGGATCGAACACGGGCCGTTTGCATGGCAAGCAGGTGCTCTACCACAAGGCCACAATGTTCCTTGCAACTGCTTCGGGAAAAAAACAGTACATAAATGTCATGTAGTGGAAGGAGTCTCCTTAACGCATTTTGTTCGGCAGGTGTCACGACGAAAACTAGCACATTCGGTGATTTGTAGGCGCATTGGCGAGGCCATCAAACTACGTTTTTGCGCTACGCTATGCTTCGAAAAAAGCCGGGACAGTACAGCCATCGCCGCTGAAAACACACACGAACTTTCAAAGAGCTCCAAAAATGGACAACTATGTCCATCTAGCAGAAAGCACATCAAGCCAACGTCTCCTTTCATGGCCTCCGAGATGGCGGGCGCGCGGCGTCCCCGCCATCTCGAAGGCCATGCTCCTTTCTAGAGGAGGCGTTGATCAAGCAAACAGCAAACATTAGATAATGTGCTGCAATCTGTGAGGCATTGTGAGAAATATGTCTCGACTCTAGCAGAGGGAAGTGCTTTAGATCGAAAACCTGTACCAATGCCTGTACCATTACTATAGATACATAGCGCGCGTGTGTGCGTGTGTGTGTAACAAAACACATTATTAAGTATGCACTTAGTGGTTGAAGTGCGCACTCGGGGCCGGATTTCGCTATCGCTCTCAAAAGAAGCTTTCATGAAAGCTATGAAACTACGACTAAACTGAACAGGACAGCGAATATGACGTTTAGACGACCTGGTGGCAGAGATATGGCAAAGAGTGGGCACATGTATGCACTGACTACTGGAATGCAGCAAGGAGCCTCGGCACGCTGCGAATGAGATCCTAGCCTGTGTAGTTGTTTAAGTGTACGGCCAAGTACGCACAACACTCTTTCCCCGATACCCGTTGCGGACATTTCGGAGTTATGGTTAGTTCTTTGTCATGGAACCGATAGGCTAGGTTATTGAGACCACGTCCCTGGTGCTGCTTTCTTCTCTATAGTGAAGAATTGGTAATTTAGCATAAGTCCTATCAGCACAAGTGCAACTGATCATTGATCCGCGGGTGTTTAGTGCATGTACCTTCACTTACAAAAGCCGTGCTAGTATAATCTGATTATTTTCGATTCAGGAAGCGTCTCATGCTTCATACATCATTTCACTAACGCGCAGGACAGCTAGTCTAATTTTTTGCGCTTGCATTTCTAGTCAGCTATGCCCTTGAGACCCCATTTAAATGACCCCTACAATATCTTTCAAAGGCGACGTACATTTCTTTCAAAAACGCGGACTACAGGAACATTCACTGTTCTGAATAACTTGCATTACTTTGGTACAAGTTCAGGAAAAAATGGAAGCTTGCAGAGATCAAAAGACCCTTGAACCAATATTTCAACAAGCAGAGTTGTCGCTGCTGTCTTAACTAAGACAAGCCTTCTAGTCGAAACGGTGACTCTGGTGATTTCCATTACTTTGGGCCTTTCTTTCCTCGCTATCTTCGCAAGTGGACGCTTAAAGTCACATAACGTAGTTCTTGGAATACGTCATCGAATGGTTACGTGGAGGAAAGTCCAATAATCATATATACTTGTACGCATCTAAGAATTCTTAACCCTCCATGCGTCGTGAAAAGAGGAGAGCAGCGTAAAACTTACCGTCACATTTCTCTTTCCAGTTAAAGCTACGCCAGCTACGCGTTTGCAACCTTGACGGACGTCAGTATCTTTACGCAAGTCTATGAAACTGCACCAATTAACCGGGTCGCGTTGTTATAGACAGTGTCAACGCGCTCTCGAGTGCTTACGCGAGCAGAAAAGAAGATTATGCGAGGCCCGCATACGTTGTGATGACACGGCACGCCGGTGTTTGACGTCGCGGGCGGGCGTGTCTCTTAGAGAGATGCTCTTCTCATTCCAGGCAAAGAGAAGGAGAAAGAGAAAAATACTGCCATGGCGGAGACCACAGGGCTTCTTAAACACTGTTACTGTTCGTAAGCAGAAACCATAGAGCATTTTTTCACAGAATGTCGCAGATATCAACATCTAAGGCAAAAATTTCTTGAACCTCCTTTCCGAAAACTTGGGCTTGAGCTTTCCGTAACGGCATTACTCTCCCTGGGGGCGTCGGCACTGGGTCACTGCAACAGGGACATATGTGAGGCAGTAATTAACTATATAAACGAATCAAAACGACTGCCATGCGAATATTTAGAGTACATACATATTTTATTTATTTCGCTTATCGTTCATGATTTATTTAACGCTTTTATTTACCTAACTCTTTCTCTTCCTTTTTTTCTATCTCTTTAGCATTCAATTGGGAAACCGCGAACACAAATAAAATTTTCGCTTACCTAAAAGTATCTCTTTAGAATTATCCTTTGTTTTCTTTTTTTTCTCCCCCCCCCCCTTTTTTTCCACTCACACATCCTACTGCCGCACGATTCGTGGCCGATCCCCCGTGGTGGGTTGTGCCATTCCTCTAGGATCAACCAACCAACCAGCTCGTGCGACAACGGCTTTCGAACGCACTTCGCTGCTCCTGCCGATCCTGCCGATCACTGTGTTCCTTCCGTCGTCCTGACCTGAGCGTCCTCATCCAAGTCGTGTTCACCCTTAGCGGCTCCTTCAAGGGCGTCTACGTGCATCCTACTGTGGGGGTGCGGCCGAATCGGGCGGTGCTCTTTGGCATATCAACCTGATGTCTCTTTCGTCTCCCGGCCACGCATATTCTGCCTGGTCGGCTTCCCTTGCTAACAATGATCTGCCAATCGATATTTTTCTGCGCAGTGGTCTCAACAGCGTTCCTGTGGCCCTGGTTCCAACTAATGGTGAATCCATTCGCATGAAAAACCCGAGAATAATTCAGGAAGATCTGCGGAAGATAACCGATCATTTCCAACTGATCACCGAGGTGCGTCAGTTTGGACGTGGGGGCATTTTGTGCTGCTCGCCGGACCAGGCCTGCATCACAGATCTTCTGAAATGCACAACGTTTTCCTCTCATCCGGTGAGCTGTTTCGTGCCTGCCCATTTGGCCTGTGTGAAGGGTCTAGTTCGTGGCGTGGACTCGAGCCTTATACCACTAGAGATACCCGAAATGTTTGCTGTAGCAGGAGCAGCGTCCGTAGTCCGGTGCTCGCGTAACATTGAAAACAAGAAGGTCCCTGCCGAGTCGGTGATCGTGACATTTGCGGGCACGACTCGTCCGACCGAAATTAAAACATGGCCTCTGCTTTATCGTGTTGAAGCGCTAACCCCTCGCCCACTTCAGTGTAGAAAATGCTGGAGGTACGGACATACCTTAAAGGGATGCAGATCGGAGGTGAGGTGCCGTACATGCGCTGAACATCATCATCATCATCAGCCTGTCTACGCCCACTGCAAGGCAAAGGCCTCTCCCATGTTCCGCCAATCAACCCGGTCCTGTGCTTTCTGTTGCCACGTTACACCTACAAACTTCTTAATCTCATCTACCCACCTAATTTTCTGTCTTCCCCTCACGCGTTTGCCCTCTCTTGGAATCCAGTCAGTTACCCTTAATGACCACCGGTTATCCTGCCGACGTGCTACGTGCCCGGCCCATATCCATTTCTTCTTCTTAATTTCAACTATGATATCCTTAACCCCGTTTGTTCCCTGACCCACTCTGCTCTCCTCTTGTCTCTTAAGGTTACACCTATCATTTTCCTTTCCATCGCTCGCTGCGTCGTCCTCAACTGAAGTTGAACCCTCTTTGTAAGTCTCCAGGTTTCTGCTCCGTAGGTAAGTACCGGTAAGATGCAGCTGTTATATACCTTCCTCATGAGAGATAGTGGTAGACTACCATTCATGATTTGATAATGCTTGCCGAATGAGCCCCATCCCATCCTTATTCTTCTAGTTATTTCACTCTCATGGTTCGGCTCCGCGGTTACTACCTGTCCTAAGTAGACGTACTCCTTTACAACTTCCAGCGTCTCGCCACCTATCGCAAGGCGCTAGCGCTGTTCTCTGCCAAGATTGTTCCACATTACTTTAGTTTTGTGCATATTAATTTTCAGACCTACTCTTCTACTTTCCGTATCCAGTTCAGTAATCATGAGCTGTAGTTCGTCTCCCGCGTTACTCATCAATGCGATGTCATCAGCGAATCGCAGGTTACTGAGATGCTCTCCATTAACTCTTATCCCTAATTCTTCCCAATCTAGGGCCCTGAAAACCTCCTGTAAACACGCGGTGAATAGCATTGGAGAGATCGTGTCTCCCTGTCGTACGCCCTTCTTTATTGGGATTCTGTCGCTTTCTTTATGAAGGACTATAGTGGCTGTGGATGCGCTGTAGATTTCTTCCATTATGTTTATATAGGCTTCGTCGATGCCCTGATTCCGCAGTGCCTGCATGACTGCTGATGTCTCCACCGAATCAAATGCCTTCTCGTAATCTATGAAGGCTATATATAGGGGTTGGTTGTATTCCGCGCATATCTCTATCACCTGATTGATAGTATGAATATGGTCTATTGTTGAGAAGCCTGTACGAAATCCTGCCTGGTCCCTTGGTTGATTAAACTCTAATGTCGTATTAATTCTGTTAGCAATTACTTTTGTGAATAGCTTGTAGACAACGGACAGTAAGCTGATGGGCCTGTAATTTTTCAGGTCCTTGACGTCCCCTTTCTTCTGGATCAAGATGATGTTGGCATTCTTCCAAGATTCTGGTATCCTCCCTGTCGAGAGACACTTCGTATACAGGGTGGCCAGTTTCTCTAACATAATCTCTCCACCGTCTTTCAACAGGTCTGATGGTACCTGATCCTCACCAGCGGCTTTGCCTCTTTGCATTCCCTTTAGGGCTTTCTTTACAGCTCCTTTTAATACTGGTGGGATGTCAGATTCCTCTGGGATATTACTGCTTCTTACGTTATCATCCTGACTGTCTCGGCTGCTGTACAGATCTCTGTAGAACTCTTCCGCTACCTCAACTATTCTATCCATATTGGTTGTGACCTTGCCATCCTTGTCCTTTAATGCATACATCTGATTTTTGCCTATGCACAGTTTTGTCTTCGTAGCTTTGAGGCTCCTTCCGTTCTTTAGAGCATGCTCAATTCTCTCCATATTATACTTTCTTATGTCGGCTACTTTACGCCTATTGATCAACTTCGAAAGCTCCGCCAGCTCTATTTTGTCTGTTGCATTTGAGGCTTTCATAGATTGACGTTTCTTAATGAGGTTTTCGTCTCTTGGGATAGCTTACCAGTGTCCTGTCTAACGACTGCACCCCCGACTTCCACAGCACACTCCTTAATGACACTAGTCAGATTATCATTCATTGCGTCAACGCTAAGGTCGGTTTCCTCGGTTAAAGCCGCGTACCTATTCTGAATTGAAACTCTGAATTCCTGTACTTTCCCTCGCAGAGCTAGTTCATTAATCGGCTTCTTGCGTATCAGCTTCTGCGTTCCTTCCTCACGTCTAGTTGAATTCTAGATCTTACCATTCTATGGTCACTGCATCGGATCTTGTTAACTACTTCCACATCCTGTATAATGCCCGGGTGGTCGCATATTATGAATTCTATTTCATTTTTAGTTTCGCCATTAGGACTCCTCCACGTCCACTTACGAGTAGTCCGAGTAGTATGCGCTGAACAACACAATACTAATGAATGTTCAACCCAAGAAGTGAGATATGTTGTTTATGTAGTGGATTTCACGCAGCTGATCATGAAAGTTGCCCTATGAGGACACAAGAGTTGCAACTTCTAGAGATAATTGAACTGAAACGATGCTCCCGGCGTGAGGCCCGATCTGTTCTTTCAGAGCGCTCACGTGGCTATGCCACCGCTGCAACCAGGCCAATGAGATGCTCGACTCGTCGCTGACGGATATAATAGCGTCAACGGTGGAAAGATCGATGACGAAGTTGATGGAAACTCTGTTTGTGAGCCTAATGGAATCATTGGCACAAGTAGTGAATACTCAATTGGCACAAATCTTGCAGGGCGGTAATCGATATGCTGAGACCCCTTCACTACCCACTCCAGTTGAGATTGCTGCGGGTTCATCTGAACCAGGCCCTTCGAAACCAAAGCCATGCACGTCGAAGGCAGGCCGTAAAATAATTGTACCTAGTGAACAGGAGGTAGATTGGAGCTCTGACTCCGGATCCCATGACTCGATACCGGAAAAAATGGACCTTGACTTAAGAAAAATGAAAAGACGTGCTTCCCCTGAAGCCCAAGGGTCTTCACAGAACCCCAAAGCAAAGAGTAAGAATTACCAGAAGGAAAACTCATCAAAAAAGGATTTTTTGAAGGATAGCATTTTGGAGAAAGCAGTGAGTGCTGCTGGTATTTCACCAAAATAGGCAGTTTAAAAGTATTACAGTGGAATTGCCGTTCTATTTTTTCAGCAACTACCGATTTATTCCATCTTTGTGATCATTATTCCCCTGATAATATTGTTTTACAAGAAACTTGGCTTTCAGAAGAAAAGTGTTTTAATATAAAAATTACCGCTCATTTAGATTAGACCGGCCTCTCGGGGTGGCGGTTTGGCAATTTTTGTATACTCCAAAATTGCTCACAGAGCGAAAATGACAGTTCAGTTAATGACTTCAGATAGCGAGATTCTAGCATTAGACATTACTATTCCGGGATACCTCCCATTTTCGTTAATTAATTCCTATTTTCCAGCGGGCGTTCAAAATTCTGGCGTTCTAGATTCCGCAGTCTCATATTGCCGCAAAGATATTATATTAGTGGGGGACTTCAATTCTCATCATATTTCGTGGGATTTTAGAACTGATCTGAATGGGAAGCGTCTGTGGATTTGGGCTAATAAGAATAACTTTGTGTGTATCAACACCAGAACTGTCACGTTAGTGTATAATCAGTCTTATTCTGTGCTTGACCTGACTTTTTCTAGTGTTAATTTGTCCATCTCAACATGGGCTGCTATTAATCCTGGCACATGTAGGGACCATATGCCTATATTGTTTGAGATGGTATGCCCAGTGACTTCCATGATTATACTATCGGTTACGCATGTAAATTTCAGCACATTTGGAAAATTACTACGAGCGCTTTATCTAACCGAGCAGATGATAGGGAACCAGACGCTATCAGATTAAGCGACATCCTAAAAGAGTCGTTGAATAATTCCAAAATCATCTACAAAGCTCCGAAAGCGCTTCTACCAACCCTTGGTGGAATGCGGACTGTGCGCGGGCTTATAGGTTAAGAAAAGCTGCATGGAAAAAATTACTATTCAACCAGTGCCCTCGCAACTGGAGGGACTATAAGTATGCGGCCGCGATTTTTAAGAGAACCCTTGCCATTGCGAAGGACAGATTTGACAGTGAACGATCTGAGTTTCTCTCAAAGACGGCAAACAGAAAAACACTATTTCGCTTTCTGAGAACCAAGAAAGTTCTTCCAGCACTGAAAAACGTGGAATCTGTGGTGTCAACACCAGGTGAACTGAAGTCTTTCCTCGAAAATATAGCTCAGGGCCTACAGGGTCGCTTTACGACTGTTCTCTTATACCAACCACAGACCCCTCATAGGGGTGAGGATTTTGAGGAGGTCACAGCTGCTGAGTTAATAAATGTGGTAAGAACGCTGCCTAATTCAGCTCCATGTCCTGATGGTATGGTGACGTCGGTAATAAAAGCAGTACACAAAATATACCCCCTTGGCTTACTCGAAATTGTTAATCACTCAATTAGAAATTCTTGGATCCCACCTGATTGGAGAGTTGCAAAACTTACTCCATTATTACAAAAGCAAGGCGCTAGGTTTACCTTAGATAATATCAGGCCTACAGCACTCACATCGAATCTAGTAAAACTCGTCCAGAGAATTTTACATAGCCGGGTAGATCGCTGGATGTCAGAAAAAATGACACTAAACCCATGTCAAATTGGTTTCAGGCGTGGTTGTTCCATTTGGTGTGCGCATGTTGATCTTGAAAGTAGAATACAGCTTGCTCGTTATCAGAAACAATATTCCGCATTAGTAACCTTAGATATCGCCAAAGCTTATGACAGTGTGGAGCATGTGAAACTGATAGATTCGCTTCAGAACTTAGGACTGCCAGAATACGTTGTGGCATAGGTCTATGCTTTCTTGAGCGATAGAGAATTTGATTGCTCGCAATCTGGTGTCAATTCTTCAGAATATAAGAAAACGAGAGGCCTCCCACAAGGGTCAGTGTTATCACCCTTATTATTTAACGTTCTACTATGTAGTATCCCCATACAACAGGACGTGCAAGTGTACGTGTATGCCGATGACATCGCATTTTTCGCTACGTCAGCAGACATTCACACACTTTACCAAATTCTGCAGACATATATGAATAGCCTGGAAACGTGGCTGGAGGGTATTAACTTATCGCTAAATATTAATAAAAGTGCAATTGTACTTTTCGCACAAAATGTCCCAGTGCAAATTTCATTACTCTACCGACAAGCCGACATACCTCAGGTCGCGTCAGTTAGGTATTTAGGGGTAACCTATACTGAAGAACTTAACTGGAGTCCCCATATAGAAAACATGGCTACTAAGGGAGCACGCGCAATAGGGATGCTGCGTAAGCTCAGCAATAAACGTGCCGGTTTGCGCAGGGACGTGCCCGTCATGATTTATTGCATGTACATTCGACCAATACTAGAATTCGGCCGCGTTTTGTTTTCTGGCGCTCCGGCTCATAAAGTTCGACCATTGGTTTTGTTAGAACATGAATCGTTACGATTATGTCTGGGGCTACCTAAACTTGTTGCAAACAATATTCTATACGAAGAATCACGCCTGCCGTCTCTGATGAAAAGATTTCATATTTTAACAGTACGTACATTTCTGAAAATATATGCATCTCCACAGAGGAGGTCACAGTATGTTTTCATTAACCAGCAGGCCTCGTTTTTTAACCTCCAATGGTCTAGATTACGTTGACCCCAAGTCATTTTTACACAGAGACTTTTGGACCCATTAAAAGTTCACCTCTGGGAAGTACATATACTCAGCGCTGTAGAAACAATTAGGATTTAATTTGATGATATATATCCCAAGAACGCGAAAAATTTACCATATCAATATCTAAATTGCATTTTGGAAGATCGTTTGGCCAATCTAGAAATAAACACTGTGATAGCGACTGATGCGTCCGTTTGTGCAGAGAAGGCAGGTGTGGGAATTGTATCATTCTCTCTAGACTGGTCATTCTCGATTCGGTTACCGGACTTCACCCCTATTTACCAGGCTGAATTGCTGGCAATAATCCTAGCATTGAGTAAATTGCCCCAGTGTATATCAGCAGTGGTTGTTCTAACAGACTGCCTCTCTGTCTGTTCTGTCTTAAGTGCAACTAATTTATCGAGTACTTTACATACATTCTATTCGCTGATTCCCAGACATGTGCAGCTGGTTCGATTAGTGTGGGTACCAGGCCATAGAGCTATAGCACTCAATGAATATACGGATGCACTGGCAATATCATCCCATGATGGCCCTATTTTGTCTGTATTGCCCACGTCAGCGTATGTCACAGCAGCGAGATTTGAAAAGCGTAACACGGCCAATAACTTCGATAAATCTCCTTTGTCTTTATCAGATTTCCCACAGCTAAAGTTTCCTTGGAAGAGCAGATGGTGTTCGTCTAGAAAAGAAGAAATACTAATAACAAGGCTACATTGTCGAGTCCCACCACTGACCTTTTACCTTCACAGGTCGGGTCTGGGTCAGTCACCGTTATGCCTTCACTGTAATGAGAGGGAATCTCTGGAGCACTTCTTTTTGACGTGCCGAAGATTTAAAACACAGAGGAAAAGACTACTAGAAGAACCCCTACGGAAGTTGGGCTTGAATTTGTCACTTCCGGTGATTCTTTCATTTGGAGCAACCATATTTGGTTTTAGCCACAGGAACGCTTTCAACGCTGTCTATAATTTTTTACGAGAATCGAAAAGACTTGAATGTTATGTGTAGCTGAATTCAGTTGTCTTAGATGCAACTGTATATGCAACTGTTGTTGTTTCCAGATAGGCGTTTTTTTTTTTAATCTTGCGAGTTAATATGTAAAGGTTAAACATCTCATTTTCAACTTTTTCCTTCAGTAAGTGAATTAGTTTCCTAAGCAAAGCACCGTCCGCTTCATGGCCTATCCTCCGGAGTGGGTCGCGCCAAAGTACTGAGGAACCAACCAACCAACCAACCAACCAACCACAGTAACGCTGAGCGTTTGCGCGGACGCTCACAAGGTGGACAGGACGAAGCTGTGTCCAACGTAGTTTGTTCTAGTAACGTTGGCTGTGTCAACACGAGGTAAGGACCGCTCCTCTGTTTGCTTTCTGACATTTTTTTTGTTTTTTATATACATATATATACAGGTATGAAAGACACACCGTTCGCGCTGTCGTTGCAGTAGAGGCGTACGACGTAGACCTTTCAACTTCTTTTTTTTTTCCAGCGACGAAAATATACCGACGCGAGAATTACTACCCGCCAGAACCTTTCTTAATTTTTTCTTGTTGTTTTCATCGTGCCCTTCCCTATGACGCGACACTGAGAGCCGTTCTAACAAGGTTAGGGAGTACATGCACAAAGTGACGGCCGGGCTGCTCCGTATGTGAACGTAGCTCGTTACTTCTAAAGTCACACCTGAGCGGCGGTTGTCGGAAAGCAAAGAAAACAAAACGACTAGCGCATGACGAAAGTTCTCACCAGGCGTGGGCGCTTATCTTTTGTTTTTTTATTTGCGAGAGCATTAGCGTAACCCCTCCGCGATTTGTGGAGAGCGGAAACGGTGATCAGTGCCCTTGTCTACAGTATTTAGCCGCATACTACGAGAACGGGTTAGCAATGAGTAACGCTGACTACTGTCGACTAGTGTTAGTTAATGCCAGATTATGCTCAACAGGAACGAAAAACGAGCTTCTTGACCGGCGCTATATAAGCGTGCTAATAAGTAGCGCTATTGAATGCAAACGCAACAGCGATGGTGTGCGTCACTTGGTATCGTTCAGCACCGCTCCTAAGAGCATGTCTCGCTTATGTCAGCTAGTGTTGATGTAATCGGGGGTCTGCCCAGAGGACCGGAGCCAGCCAGAGTCCCGGGGAGATGTCGAGGAGAGGAGCCCGGAGCTGTTAACAGTAACGTTTATTTACAGGTAGCGTGTTGCTACATGATGGGGTTAGCATCATGGAAGCTCTCGGAGCTCGTGAGAGCTTGAGAGAACTTGTGAGAGCTTTTCGGGAGCGCATCGGCGCTCGCATTTTATGTCCTGGCCTTCCCAGGGTTCCCTGTAGGAAAAAACAATGGAGGCCAGGACAGTCCAATGAAAATTTCATCTTCACCTCCGCCCCCAAAAGGGGAAGGTGAAACGCCGCCTCCTTCCCAACCCACGAAAGGAGAAAGAGGCACATCCAGTTCGTCCCATGGCGAGGGAAAAACACTGCCCACCGCGCACACACGGCACAGCACGAAGACGTTGAGTCTTACGTGGAAGTCAATTTCGTAGTCTGTTGCAATGATGGGTATGCGGCGCCAGGCAGGCCACGTGGTGGAAACAGCGGCAACAAGGGGCCACGGAGAACGTGGGAAATGCATCCGCAGACGGTTCCCAGACGCTGGGTCCTTTGTCCGGGGCACCTTGACGACAAAGCAAGCCGCCTCGACGGTCAACAACTCTTCCTAATCTGTCAGTCGGTCAGGCGTGCCCAAAGGGTTTTACGAGGGGCGCAGACAACCTGAGAATATTAGACGAACGACCTTCGTGTTGTCGCTGCTCTTGGGGCATCTCTGGAACCGCTGACCCGGAAGAAATCAGCGTAGTCTTAGCCGCAACGTCTCATGCGTCAAAGCGGCGCCAAGCCAGGCAGGCCGATCATAACAGTGTTGGTTAAATGATGGTTAATGAGAGCTAATGTTGCCTAAACTATGGTTAATCTTGACTAATATCCGCTAGTCTTGGCTAAATGTTGGTACGTGTTGACTAACGTCAGCTAATGTAGGTTATATGCTATTATAACAGCATTACATTCATGCAAAATAATTTTAATGACGCGCTTGCATACGGATAAGCAACAACCTGAATGGTTCTGCCCGAACCTTCTTTTCTTTCCTGCGTGAGCGCAGTTCAACATCATCGAATTCGACAGCGACACGTTCCAGCTTCTGGTAGATACATGCACTGCGGCTCGTGTCCACTGACCTGCGAGTCCTTTCCGGGCCTGATCGTCGCCGCCGAGCATTACAACCTGCCGGAGTTGATGCAGGCCTGCTTCCACCACGCCAAGCAGCACCTGCGACTCTCCGTCGTCTGCGGCATGCTGAACGTGCTGGAGAACTACTAGTGGTGCTACACGTCGGCCACGGAACTGGTCAACATGATACAGTGTCATGTTCACCAGTTCCATGGCCGACTGCAGTGCTGCAGTTTGTGGACATGAGAGCCGCGTCGCTGTTCGCAGGCCAGGACTTCCTAGAGCTGTCCGAGTCCATGTTCCAGACCATTATCGGCAGGGAGCTGAACATACCCGAAGTGACCAAGTTCGAAGTCACGCTTCGCTGGGCCACGCACCACGTTAAGACCATCAGTCGACCAGGTACGCACGTCCGAATTAAAGGCGCCTTAGCGCGTTTCCGCATCCGAAAGGCTCGTTCACACCTGCGACCATAACCGGTCGCGCGACCAAGTTAGTCCCAAAGTGACTGGTCGCAAATTGTCGCGAATGGTCGCTTTGGTCGCAAAGTGACTGCTCTGAGTCAGTCAGTCGCTGCTCAAATTTTCAGTCGCGCGGCTGCGGTCGCCAATCTCTGAACGAATCAGGTGCGCAGGAACAGGACGTCAGGTTATTTTGAGGGGCAATGGCTATGCGAGCAGACGTGAACTCTCTGTGTGGCGACGGGTATAGGTCGCACGCAGGTGTCAACGTCGGCCGCCTTGAGTCGCTTTTCGGTCGTCAGTCGCGAATGGTCGCGCGATATGTGCTAGTCGCAGGTGTGAATGAGACTTTAAGGACACAGGATAACGCAAAATGTAAAAAAGTGACTTTTTTTCTTTGCAATTTGGCAAGTGTATCCCTTCGCGCATATTTTCCATGGTCGTGCTTTTCTTAGGAAATGTTTTTCTCTTTTTTTTTGTGGGCTGAAAAACCGCTTTTCTGAAAGCGAGTAGTGTGTGAACATGCACCCCAGAAGAAGCCCCTCGTATGCGCTTCGTGCTTACGGTCCATTTTTCTGAGAAAGAAAGCTTCCTGTACGAAAGCCAAAATGCTTGTCTGGAGTCAACTGTATATAAGAAATTGTCGGGTAACTTCTAAAGCAATCAGAAGACGCGGTGCCCCTTTTCATTCGTACTTGTTCTTCGGGGCGCGTCTGTTCGAACACATTTAGCTCCTAGCTTCATTACACCTTGTGTCTGCCGTGCCTCTCGGTAAGTTGATATTCTGCTAGTAAAGAAGGTTTTCAGCAAGCGCAAATTTCGCAGCAACCAATACAGTTCTCTTGTAAATGCCAATAAATGCCGGCGACGTACTGAGGTGCCGAACGCTGAACCAGCAAGATCTTCGTCGTGAAGCCTGCTCAACGTCCTTCGAGGGAATCGCGCGTGCAGGTTGACAACGCATATGCTCTAATGGGCATGAATATTATCTGTGATGCAATTAGACAGACTTCCTCTTGCAAACTGTGCTGTGGAAGTGTTGAGCTAATCGGAATTCCGTCGCAGTCTTTGCTCTCTTTGGTTAGGTAACGCCTCCTTTATTTGAGGAGGCGCTGATTTAGGCTTCAGAGTCTTAAAGACTGCGACATGGGATGCTGTTCTTTCGTTTAATGGTGGCATTATCGCACGTGCCAAAATTCTGAAATCATTCGGATTGAAGCCCGGCCAAAACACAGTCAACTTGCTTAAAGAAGTTGACCACAATCGAAAATACATTGCGGATAGAGCTGCACGACAGCTCAGAAAAGAAGCAAGGCAAGCAAGACGACGGGCTCAAAAGTGAAGACGTGACTTTGGCAATGCCGGCGACAACTGCCGGCGGCAAGCTAACTTTTCGTCCACTTTAATTTCTTCACACTTATACCCTAATTACTACAAATAACATCCCCGATACTTTCCTTGGCTTGATTTTCTGTTAGTTCTCGTTAAGTAATTTATTGCATGTCGCACGTTGCGGCTTACCATGTCTTGCAGGAAGTCTGGTCCCAGATTGTTTAATTTTTGACCCGCCACGGTGGTCTAGTGGTTACGGTACTCAACTGCTGACAAGAAGGTCGCGGGATTGAATCCCGGCCGCGGCGGTTGCACTTGAGGCCCGTGTACTTAGATTTAGGCACCCGTTAATGAACCCCAGGTGGCCGAAATTTCCGGAGCCCTCCACTACGGCGTCCCTCATATTGTGGTTTAGGACGTTAACCCCCAGCAATTATTATTTATTAATTTAATGCAGCAGGCTTTCGCATTGGCATGTTACAGAGAGGATAACATGCTGCCAATTGTTTTTTTCTTTGCTCGGTGTCTCGCAGGTGGTCCTCCCAACAAAGACAATCAGTCATGAGGAGATTCTGGACACCCTGCTCTACCAGGCCGACATTGGCATGTTTCGCGTACGCCGGTCCTACATCGACGCTGTCGACGGCCGCAGATACCGGTACCTGCTCAGCCAGAAGCTACCCGGGTACCGGAGATAACGCCGCCGAAATAAAACCGCCCATCGATGGTCACCGGCCCTGCTTGCGGACACTACTGCCGGTACCCCGTCCGCTCAGGAGACGACGCAAGAGCGATCTTTTCTTCGCGAAAAGTGTGCCCGCTTCTCGTGCGGTGTCCGAGTGCTCTCGTCCGGCGAGATTGTCTCCGCTAAGAAAGCGAGATTTTCTGAAACAGATCACAATACTTACGACTCTTGTGGGAATGAAAAAAGATTTTTTGGAGATTTCTCTCCTTTTTTTGTTTCTTTCTGAAGCTCTAAAGGAGAACAATGTCCCTTATTCACGCGATTCGTTATTGAGCAATATACTTGAAGGCGAGTACTTCTTTCTTTCAACCCAATCACAATACAGGCCGCTAGGAGCCTTTCCTCGCCAACATTTTTTATTGATTTACTTTTTTGTTTGTAAACGGCATGCATAGCACAAGAGTGGGAATCGTCAGCTTTCCGAAGGAGCGCAATCAGCAAAATGGCCTGCGAGAAAAAAAATGGCTGCATAAGTATATGCCTCGCATGCGTGTGCAGAGTCCGACAAAGCCGGGAAAATAGCAGCGTCTTTTTTGTATTAGAAACGAAGAAAAAATAAATCGAAATTTTATATTTTATACATAAAAATAGACCCATTCGTATATTTCGGTCCCTTCTAACTTGTTTCATCAAGTAGGTAAAGATGATTAAGCGGTATTTTATTTATTTATTCTTTTTGTTGGCCACCGGTCTAGTGTGACTAATTAGTGCTAAGCAGTTTGGAGTAGGCGCGATGCATCTGGAGTGTGTAAACCTTTTCTTAACCACCTACGTGTAATAAGGGCTGGTGCAGTTTAAGACATTTTAAAGGAACTGTCTACCATCCTTCATCGCTTTTCTGTTTTGTGCCGCAATAGAAAGCGTACTGTTTAAAGTGTCCAAACTTGCAGCGCTTTTTCTGGAAAGTGAGCAGAAATTTTTAAAACAGAATTTTTCAGTGCGTTCGGTCTTCTTCCATTGTCATGAAACATGTCCACAACACTGGTTGGTGGACGCGATGACGATTGTAGTGCCGGTAAAAATTAAAACCGAAAGCACGTGTGATTTCTGTAGGATTACTTTATTTTCGCCGAACAATGTTGTAATGGATGTAACAGTCGTTTTCAGCGCGCTAGCGGTTAGATGAAGCCATATTATACGATTAAAGAACACTTGTTTTGCTGTAATCGCAGTCTATGCGTTTATTTTAGCACTGCTGCTGCAATCCAAGCCAAGTCGATTCATCAAAAGGAGACGATAAATGCGCGCCTTCACAGCGCAGCACATGTGAGACATTCTAATAACAATACAGCGGCAAGTACGACCAGCGCGGAGAGCCGCATGGCATGGCGCATGAGTTGAAGCAGACGAAATCGAAGACGGCGCCGCAAGCAGCGCCACCGGGCGCCTTTTTGGATGCGTGAGGGGAAAAAAAAAGCAAAAAAACTACCCTCTGACGCAACCAAAAGGTGCCTCAAGTGCGTGAAATACAATTTCAAGTTATACATGTTTGTTTTTAAGCAAAATGAGTCTACCTGCGAGGATTTCTTGTCCTACCAGTAAATTGAATCGCATCGCCGTTGAGTGACGCTAGCGGTCATTCTTTCACGATTTTAAACATCAAATTAAAAATATAATTTTTTATGAGGCAAAAGCATGCTCGTTGCCGTTGAAGTGATGAACGATCTCATTTTCACCACAATCAGAAAAATTTTTCTGAGCTGTAGACAGTCCCGTTAATCAACCGGTTTTCCTTATAACAGCATTCTAATGTCGTCTCAGAGAACCGATGCATTTGTTGTTGAACATGCTTCGGCAGATACACGTTTCTAGTTTATTGACTATAGTCTTCTGAAAACGCGATTGCTTCCTTGTTTCAAAACTTCATAGCCTGACGAAGTCTCATTTTACTGTATTGCTGCTACGATCTGTTGTTAACGCTGAAGTCTGAAGGCCTGGGCTGATGGTCTAAATGAATACGCCCTCTAGCTAAGCTTAGAAATAGGCATATCCTGTCATTTTCTTTGACCAGAACGCGTTTCAGTGTGCTATTTAGGAGTGAAATGAAGCTTCAAACCAGAACGTTTATTACAGTATTAGCAAGAGTGCAGATAGCAGTGGCTATAATAACAACTGCTCGAGGTGTGCCCACGCTCATTTTTTGGCAACGTGTTGTCGTGATAGCCGCATGTGAAAACATCGTGTAAATAGACCGATGCTAACACGTGTTGTTCAGAAGACACTTACTGTGTAATAGAAGTTGTTGATCTATGTAGTGACCTACATTGCCTGTCTGAAGAGTGTATGCACGAAATGTATTGTTGGGAACACATAGCGTAGCTGAATACCGCAGTGCACTCTAAAGAGACAAGACGAAAATGTGCTCCCGATCGACATACTCAGGCTGTAGGATATCTGCGTGATGGTTGGCGTTTGTATACGATGGTTTTGTTGCCAAGAAAATGTTACCATCATCGTGTCAGCAAATGCGTAAGATCAAGAGAGCTTAGTTTATCACCTCGCATTTCCAGGTTCCAGGTAGTGGCTGACAATTGTGTTCCACATAATAGTAAATCCAGAGAGAGCATAGTTTCAAATATAAGGTTGTGGTTAGAAAAAAAAACTAACTGAAGTGTAGCACGAACACTTCACGGACCAAATACCACGTCCCGTTACATTGCTTATTTCGACCAATTTTAAACCCATCGCAGGCCAGAATGCATCAGTGAGATCCAATTTCGCTTCGATTAGTGAATATAGACGACTGGCTTCCTTAGTGTCATTTTAACACTGCATAGGAATATTTTTGAACAGATGAGGCCCGTTGTTAAACGATATAAAATAGTGAGCATTAGAAGAATCATTTTTCTACCGTTGAAACAAAATAAGACAACTGTGAATATGCCGCCACAATTATTAGGCTGTTTCGGTCATCCCGGCGACTATTTAGAAGAACTCCGTACGTCATTTTAACCGAAGACTGACCAGAAGCACAGCGCAGTCCTCGTTGTAAATCGTTTCGTTAACTTTAAGCTTTCTTTTAGAATACACGACGCTGTAAGGTTCAGGAAGCTCCCCTGGTGAGTTATTTACGCCTAATAAAATGTTAAAGTATTAAGAGATATATACCTATAGAGCGAAGGGGGCAAACATATTTTGTATCTGGCGACGAAGACTGTGCACGTTTCG
This sequence comes from Rhipicephalus sanguineus, assembly GCF_013339695.2. NCBI lineage: Eukaryota > Metazoa > Arthropoda > Arachnida > Ixodida > Ixodidae > Rhipicephalus > Rhipicephalus sanguineus. Next base: position 55,907,967 of record NC_051180.1, on the reverse strand, counting down.
CCGCCTACCTACGCCTAGACGGACGCCAAAGAATTAGGAAAGTGTACCTTTTAAAACGTAATCACAGGTGCGTGCCCTCTTGTCGAGCAATGCAATGTTGTGTCGTATGAAACTTCTTCCGCACATATTTATAGACACATGCGATGTGACACGGTGGGACACAGTGTAGCACTAGTGAACGTCTCGTGGCTGCTCTGTTTTCGCACATAAATTTCTATAGGCACTAAATGTTACCTCCCTATTATTTGTATAACTGTTCGCTCTCGCACGCTGTAGTATGATTACAAAGATGAAAAAAAAAGAGAAAGAAAACACAGAGGTAACGAACAAATGTTCTTTAAGCGCAGAATAAAGCGAAGAAGCGCCAACACGTTAGTGCTGTTTGCTCCGCCGAACGTGCCCCACACGGACCTTTATCGTGACTTGGCGGACGTTAACACGCGAGCTGGCAGTCATTACAGCATTCGGACAAGTCTTAGATGCGCCAGCTTGTTGCACGTGTGTTCCTGAATATATATATATATATATATATATATATATATATATATATATATATATATATATATATATATATATATATATATATATATATATATATATATATATATATATATATGATGAGAACTAACACAAAAAAGCCAAGGCAAGTAAAGGGGATGTTATTTGTAGTAATTAGGATATAAATGTGAAGAAAGTAAAGTGCACGAAAAGATAACTTGCCGCGCAGGTTCGAAGGTCGAAGGTCGCAGTACGGGTGATGCTACGAAGCGCTGCCGCAGATGAAGAGAGAGACAGCATTAAAGACGACGACGTTCTCTGCTTCCGCGCGGACTTAGCTCTATCTTGTATGCCTGGCTCCGTCCTCTGTATGTATACCCTGGAAATATAACCTGCAACGCCTTTTCTCCCCGTAACAATAGGTATCCAACGTAACTCTTACACTGAACCTGAACCACCGGTTTCCTACTACTTTTATCTTTTACGAGACTTTTCTGGATATTCAGAAAACGAAGTAAGTGCTCGACCGGAGGTGCATGGAAAAGAAACAAGACTGCCAGCCAATGCTAGTGCCACTAATAAATTAAGGCTAGCCAATGCGTAAGGCAAGAGAAAACTAGCTCACCCGTGTACGAGGGCTGTCGTGAAAGGCCACAAGAAAACGTGCCGGAGAGCTTTAAAAATTGGTAATAAAAAGGTAGCACGGGCGTTCCTTTGCACATGTTATCATCGGGATTTGGCAGCCAGTGGATCGTCTTTAGCAACTATAGAATCAGTACTACCTATCATGTGCTTTTTACGCCACTGCAACTTCAATACATGGTCTCTTGTTACTGACAAAACATTTTTTAAGCGTCCATCACTGCCCACCGCAAATCGTGGGCCCTTCGTCGATGAAGTGGTGCACAGTGGAGTAGCTTCAGAAAGTCAAACCACGTGCAGAAATCTGAGCTTTGCAGCTTGACTTTTCTATAGGGAAGTAGACTTGACGTCAGGGACATTAATAATGTCAGGGCAAAAAAGGAAAAAAACATAAATGAAAGTACCCCAGCCCGTGCCACAAGAAGTAGTCCTGACTACCATAACTTTCTGGAGCTGCACATGGATTTTCACATCACCTTCTAAGCCGTGCGCGGCTCATACGCACCCTTTCACTTGCATTCATCGCCACGTTCGCTAAGGGCCAGGCGATCTCGCGTTGGCTGTTGCTATTGCACGTACGTTACCCCCTGCAATGGAAAAGAGTGGCAATTAACGAACCCTTTCTTGATGTGGTAATTGCGTACCTACTAGTGTAATTTTAGCCGTTCTTAGAATGGATGTTCACAATGCATTTCAGTTCAGAATAAGCGCTGTATTTTCATCTTTATCGAGCCATTTCAAGTTTATTTCTGTACTGAAAACAAGACTACCTGACCATCCGTGACTGAGTCGTACAATCGCATGACGCAATTGCAGTATCGGTGTTCGACCTGTAAATCTACTCTACCAGAAGAATAGTTCTTTAGCTAAGGTTGGGCAACAGTCCACTACAAGTGAGACTACTGCTGAAATCTCCCGTTTGATTTGGACTACGTAGCTGAACGACATGCGTCTGAATGTAAGCGCAATACGCTATCAGACTGCGTCTCAGGAGTCTGCGAACCGAGCACGCGAATTCGTGCTCAGCATTAGAACGTCAACAGCGCCTGCGACTCGTCGCTACGCATTCGGCACACGATATTTGTCTTGAGTGCAAAACAAGAACGCGTCCTCGCTGGATGTACTACAAAATCCACGACGACTTGTACTCATTTCAGAAGCTGCCACGCGCCCCAGAAAGGCAACAGACCGGCCGGCACCGAGAGAATTTTTTGTTTCTTCGATCTAAATCACATATTGCTTGCGACAAAAGAGACGCCTCGGAACCATTCAAAAATCCATCTCTGGCCGGGAGATATGCGATACGGCCTCGACAGGAACAGAAACGTAGTCCAAATCACGGCACGTCCCGAGCTCTATGGAGTACAGTGTACTTCTACGTATATTGCAGTCACGTTTTGGTGACACTTCGTGTCCTGTCTACAAATCAATGAGTGGGTCTGATTTGAGTCCTATTGCGCTTGGGCAATATACGATGACCAAAAGTACATGAACGCCCCAGCGCTATACTCACATTACCAGTGCATGCTTCTGTGAAAAGATGCGCACCACCCTGAGGTTACAATGGGATTAAGCCAATTCAAAAATAAATCAATGTGGCAAATTTTCCCAAATGCACTTTACAAAAAGCCAATTAAAACGTGAATAATTATAAAGAAAGGTGAATAATAAATGAGGGAGTGAGTGAATAAACTTTGTTACAAGACTGGCCATGTTTGTGGCCCGGGATATACCACCCAGGTAGACGCCTGGAGACCTTGTCTCCCTATAGCCTCAATGGCCTGCTGGATATCCCATTTTTGGTCTTGGACCTCCGAGCTGAGCAGCGCTAGCTGCCACCGCTCCCGGAGGGCCTCAGGAGAACTTGTTGATAAGTTATATAAGTTTAGACGAAGCCCTTTCTTTTGTGCATAGTTCGCATTTGTTGTCCGGGTATAAGTGTGGGTAGCTCCTGTGGAGGTGCACAGGGTTTGGGTAGGAGTTTTATTGTAGCTGTCGGAATAAAACATAACATTTACGTGCCCCAAATAGTTAAGGGGGTGTATTAGTGTTAAGTGTTAATGCAGCGGTTAAGGCTGTGTTAATGTAGTGTTAACTCAAATAAGCTAGTGTTAAAGTAGCAGGTAGTGTTAATGTATTGTTGGTACTTTCTACTGAATTCCCACAAGTCTCAAGCTTCGCCTCTTACAATTCACGGAAAACTTTTGAAAGCGTAAACAGGCAGTGTGCTGCTCTCGGTGCCAGCTTGCTTCCGCCCTCTTTCCTCTCTGTCCTTCGCGTCTTTTTCATGCGTTTGAAGGTCAAATAACAACGATAGTAATTTCCGTACTAATAACGTCGCGAACAAGACATTCTAGACACCGCTAAAACCTTCGTTGTCCTCACATAATTTCTTGTAGCCTCAAGAGAACAACTTGAACAACTTGAAAGATATTTCCAAAGATGAAAAGACGAAGGTTAGTTTTCTAAACTTGCTCACCCTAACAGTAAGGAAAGGTCAAACAGGTACGAAAGTCGAGTGATTGTAAATTCGTCTTATCTTCTTCAAGGAGACGTTCCCAATTAGTGTGAGAAGTGATGTCTAGTATACACGTCTTCGTGGCCGTCCCTTCGCACAGCTTTTGTTAAAGTCTTATCCTTGCGAACGAAGCTGGCGCAGGTCGATTAATTAAAAGAAGCACTTCTTAGCGACCTCCACAGATTACTTTTTCTTGTAAATGTTTGTTCGTTCTTACGAACGAATGTGAAGCCGAAGAAATTCCAGACATAGTTC